>NW_024754421.1:0-22649 GCF_018991925.1 Homarus americanus | reverse complement strand
TCTGACACTCCCAGGTACACCTCCAATACTCCCAGGTACACCTCCGATACTCCCAGGTACACCTCTGACACTCCCAGGTAAACCTCTGACACTCACTGGTTCACCTCTGAGACTCCCAGGTACACCTCCGATATTCCCAGGTACACCTCTGATACTTCCAGGTACACCTTTGAGACTCCCAGGTACACCACTGACACTCCCTGGTACACCTCCGATATTCCCAGGTACTCCTCCGATATTCCCAGGTACACCTTCGATACTCCCAGGTACACCTTTGAGACTCCCAGGTACACCTCTGACACTCCCAAGTACTCCACTGACATTCCCTGGTACACCTCTAACACTCCCAGGTACACGTCCGACACTCCCAGGTACACCTCTGACACTTCCAGGTACACCTCTGACACTCCCAGGCACACCTCTGACACTCCTAGGTACTCCTCTGTCACTCCCTGATACACCTCTAAGACTCCCATGTGCACCTCTAACACTCCCAGGTACACGTCCGACACTCCCAGGTACACCTCTGACACTCCCAGGTACATCTCGGACACTCCCAGGTACACCTCTGACACTGCCAGGTACACCTCTGACAATCCCAGGTACTCCTGTGACACTCCCAGGTACACATCCGACCTTTGCCGCGGATCGGCCCGGTATTGCAGTATCTCCGGGATCGGTCCACTCCCCATGGGGAGAAATTAAAGCAAATATATTACATTTTATTTAAAGATGGCCATGGTCATATAATGTCTTATAATCGCTGTATATATGTCACGGTCAGACACAGGTGCGACTTCTTTCTGGGTTGCAAAAAAGCAGGATGTAATTGTCCGTTTATTCGGTCCTTGGTAGGTTACAATATGCGGAGTTACACATGCATGAGTATGATGTGACAAACATGGATAAGAGGTGTGTTAGGACCTGGCAAGGATAACGTTGGATATAACATTAGGATAAGTTCAGGCTCATTTCACAACATGAGTACAGTTAATATTTTGAAGTTCTCTATTGTGTCATGAGGACATAACACTCCTTTTTTTCTGTCTCAATCAAAGTTTTTAATCTCAAAAAAATGTCTCGATATTATACTGGAAAAAATTTAGATTAACACGTTTTCCTAACAGACTATTTCAATTTCAATTTCAATTGTTTATTCCTTGATAGAGGAAGCGGGATCCTAGTGCTGTCACTAGGTACCCCTGTACAATGACACCAGAATCATCTGGCAAGTGTGAAAAGTATATACAGTATAAATATTATAAAGGGGCTTACTAAAGCCTAAGGAAGGAAGGATGTTCCTTTAACACATAATTAATATTATTTACAAAATATCTGGCCAGTATTGGGAGGATCATCGTGTCTCCGTCAGGGGGTCGTGGAGTGGTGGTCCAGCAGGCGTCACGGAAGCGTTGTGTGTGGGGACATCTTAGGAGGTAGTGAATAAGGGTGCGGCTGTCGGGTCTTCTGCATAACGCACAAGAGCGTTGCTCAGGGGATGTGGGGATACCAATCTCCCAAGCAAAGTCATACCCAATGATGATACGGGCAGCAATCACGTCCCCCTTCCGCGACCCTTTCCCGTAGACGTACGAGAAGTCAGGAAGTTTACGGAGGACATCGTACCATGTGGGCGGGGAGTCCAGGGGGATGGCTGCTTCCCGAGCTTCTCTCTGTTTGCGGCGGATTTGGGTCCTAATCTGTAAGAGTGTTCGAGGAACAACGTAGTCAGGTGTGGCCTTGTTGCAGCCAGTCTTGGCAAGGTCATCTGCTGCCTCATTCCCCAAGATACCGACATGACTAGGTATCCATAGGAATGTCACAGGACGGCCTTCATCCTGAAGTGTGGATGTTAACCCTCGTATTCGGAGGATGAGGTCCTTATTTTCCCCAGATCCAAATGCGATCCCGTCGAGAGCAGACCTGGAATCGCAGCAGACAAGCAAGGGGCAGAAACCATCTGCTTCTTCCTCAGCGAGAAGGGCAGCAAGGAGGGCTATTAGTTCAGCCTGAGTGGAGGATGCCCCGTCAGAAACTCTGAGAGACAGTTTGATAGGCTCAGGGGCATGAGGACGGGAGATGTAGACACCAGCCCCGGCCCTACCTGTAGCGGGGTCAACAGAACCATCAGTGTAGAGGACGACCCTACCTGGGGACCAGTGAGCGATCCTGGAGAGGTGGTATTTGCAGAGAATAACAGGGTTCACCTGGGATTTCGGGAGCGGTCCACCGAGGGCAATCACTTCAGGTTGAAAATCCAGCCAGGGAGAAGGAGACGAACCAACAGCAGGGGTGACAACAATATCAGGCAGGAGGTCGTGTTCCTGAAGGGCTCGGATGAGTGACCCTCGCCACTGTCTTCTAGATGGAGGTCGGCCTCGGACAGCAGGAGTCAAGTTGGTTTGGACATAGTTGCCCCGAGGATCCCGTAGAATGGAAACGGCAGTTTTTAGGTAAAACTCCTGGACACGATCCTGTAAGGGGGAAAGACCAAGTTCGGTATATAGAGAAGTAGAGCGTGTCCACTGAGGAGCCCCAAGGATGATACGAGCAGCTTTCCTCTGGATAACTTCGAGACGGTTGACAGCAGTCCGACTAATGTTGACGAGGGCAGGGGCGGCGTAGTCGACACAGGAACGGACAAAAGACTTGTACATGGTGAGAAGTACAGGGATGCTGGCACCAAGGGAACCCCTGCACATGGTAGAGAGGGGAGCGAGACGCCGAAAACATATGTCTCGAAGATAGCGGACTTCAGGGATCTGACAACGTGTGCGAGTTACATACACACCCAGGTATTTTGTCTCATTAACCCAGTCCAAGGGCGTTCCTGATAAGAAAAGGGGTGGAGGTACAACACGACCGTGCCACATGGCTTTTGTTTTCGCAGTTGAAAGAAGGAAACCAAGTGAATCACACTCTCTGGAGACCAGATCAAGGGCTTCCTGCATGCTGAGGTAGTCAGGGGCTTGGAGGAGGACATCGTCGGCATATCCTGAGTGGACAACTTCTGTCGGCCACGGGAGTGATGCAATGGAGTGCATGAGAGTGTTAAACAAGGTGGGACTCAGGACTCCACCTTGAGGGGTGCCGAGGTTCATTTCTTGAACAGGAGACATAGAGCCTTCTACGCGAACCCGGGCCTGACGTCCAGTGAGGTAAGAGGCGATCCATTGTAGAAGTCTCCCTTTAACCCCTAACCGTGCAAGTTCAGCTAAAATGAGGGCAGGCTGAGCCGTATCAAAGGCTCCCTTGATATCAAGGAAGACGGAGACGCGGGCAGTCTGATTGCAATAAAAGGAAGCAATGGAGTGTGCTGTGCTGCGATGTTGAATGAAACCATTGAGGGAGTTGTGGAAGCCGCCTATGGTGTGAAGAAGGCGACGATGGAGTACCCTCTCCATCATCTTGCAAACACAGGAGGTAAGACTAATGGGTCGATATTTCCCAGGATCTCCCGGCTTAGGGATGGGGATAATAGTGGCATTTTTCCAGTTGGACGGGAGAACCCCATGTTCATAAGACATATTGTAGAGAGCAAGCAAGGGGCCGTTAGGAATATTAGTACAGGCGTTGAGGACGGAGTAGGTTATCTGATCATCCCCAGGAGAGGTGTCTTTTCTAGAGCGACGAGCACTGTCAAGCTCGAACTGTGTGATGGGATGATCAGTGGGGGCAGGGGAGGTAAGAGCAGCACGAACAACAGGCTCAGACGCATCGATGCGGGCCTGCACTGCCTCCTGCATTGGATCTGGAAGTGCCTCTGGGGAGGATGCTCGTGCCCAGTCCTCCATTAAAGAGCAGGCAAGGGAGGCGGGATCAGGGTGGGGAGGAGGCCTCCGTCGAGTACCCCGTATAGCATTAATCCGATTCCATACATAAGAGGGTGACGACTGGAACGATAGAGACCCCGTGAAGGATAGCCAGTCCGCCTCACGTATCCGACGGCGCTCCTGAGTTGCAAAGGAGCACCAATTTTTGAAGTCTTCCCAGTCCTCTGGAGACCGAGACCTCCGTATGGCAGAGTGGAGATCACGGGTTACCTGCCGGAGATGTCTCATGGCAGGGATACGATACCAGTAGTTGGTGGCACTTCTGGGGTGACGGGGAGGGCGTGGAGGGGTAGCGCGATTGACAGAGTCATACACGGCATCAACAAAATCAGCGCTGTAAGAGTCAAGGGACTGGGGACAACATAGGAATCCGCCCAGGTAGAAAGGTATTGGGTAAAGGAAGGAACAGCATCTTGTGTGAGACGAAGGCGAGGGGATCGATAAGGAGTTGATGTCGGGGCAGAGAAGGAGAGCCTGAGATGGGTAGTAACGGCAAGATGGTCACTATACAGAGCAGGCTCGGTGCAGACGGTAGGATGAAAGGAAGTATGACCGTTCAATAGTAAGCCAACATCAAGGAAACTATGGGGGAGGCGAGTAGGATCGTCAGGACAAAGAAAGCGAACATCATCATCCCCATTAAGAAACTGTGAGAGATGTGATCCATTAAGGGTACATGGAGTGGGATGATCCGGAGTAAGAGTGGGATGGCGGGCATTAAAGTCGCCAAGAACAATAGTGGGAACCCCATCATGGAGGTCGTGAAGAACCTGGGGGTCCAGAGAATCACTCTTGAAATGAACATTGACTACACGAAGGGTCCGGTCACCAAGAGTAAGGGAGACAGAAAGTAATTCAGACGGGGGTCCATGTGAGTCAGGTGAAGGGAGACGAACAGATGGAATGGTGTTACGCACAAGGGTGAGGAGGCCACGAGCCTGCCCACGGTACCGAGGCAGGGTGTAAACAGAATAGCCAGAGAGGCGGAGTGGAGTAACATCGTCTGTGATGGTTTCCTGAAGTAGAGCAACATCTACTTGATGGGAGAGCACAAACTGGGCGAGGTCTGTCCGGCGAGGTCTAAGTCCCTGGATGTTCCATTGTAAGAAGAGGAGGGAACGGCCTCCGGTGTGAGATGAGTCGGAGGGGCTAGACAGGGCTCCAGAGGAGGTACCAAATTCTGTTGAGAGAAATGGAGAGGGAGGAGTGGGAGAGCGAGGGATGGATCCTCCATCTCGGGAGATGGAAGGAGGCGGGTCATCAGGGCTTGCAAAGCGCGCCCCTGTTGGGTCAGGGTGTCCAGAATGAGTTGTTGTTGCTTCTGCAATGTCGCAATTGTTTTCACAAACAAGTCGAGTTGGGTTGAGAGAAGGTTGATTTGCTTGGAGTGGCGATCCAGACGGAGAGTGATTGTTTCCATAGAACCAACTTGGTGTACCTGTGCATGAGCTGGAGGTGGCGGCGAGGATTGCCGAGGGCCCGACTGGGCATGTGGTGGTGGTAGCGACGGAGAGGGACGGTGAGGGTTCAGTTGAGTAAGAGGTGGTGGTGCTGGTGAGAGACAGCGGGGGTCCGGGTGGGCAGGAGATGGTGGTGACTGTGTGGCAGGGCCGGCAACGACCTTGTTCCAAGAACGGTAGGGAGAGGGAGGGAGGGGAGAAAGGATGGGTGGTAGGGGTGATGGAGGGGGTGGTAGAGGAGAGGAGATCAATGGGAAATCCTTGGTGGATGGAAGAGGCGGTGGTGGATAGGATTGAGGTTTGGTTGACAGGGGCTTCGTCAGAGACGAGGGCGGTGGTACAAGGTAAGTTTTCCCCGGGCGAGTGCCAGGACGCTGTGGGCAATTGGCATTCCAGGCGTGGTGACTGCCATGGCAATTGACACACCGTGGAATAACTGGGATTTTGTTCTGAATTTTCGATTTGCATTCCACTGTGTCGTGAGGACCTGCACAGAAACCGCAGGCGACCATCCTCGTGCACTCCCAGGTGCGGTGTTTCCACGATTGGCAACGACCACAGATTTTCGGGGTTCCGATAAATCGGTCGAGAGGACAGTTGTGAATTGGTCCTACATTCACCTTCGGGGGGAGGGGGCCCACCCACCAGCCGATGAGTTCGTTGGATGGACGTTTGGAGACCGGGTTGATGCGGCGTTCCATGTCCAGTAGTTGTGGGAGAAGAGGGCGAAGATCGTCGATAGGGATCTCCCAGGGTACGTGGCGAACCATTACCTTGGTACGACGAGTTTCTGGGGTGATGATGGTGAACTTCAGCATCACCTCCCCCTGGGGAGCAGGAAAGCCCACCTGAGTGAGCAGGCGTACCGTCTCGTCCATTTGTGTGGTGACTATCACGGCTGTGGGACCTCGGCGGAGGCGAAGTGTTGAGTCCTGAAGTGGAGAGCAGTGACGGAAGAACCAGGTCGTCCGTGTGCTCAGAGGCAAGTCCCGAGGGAAGGCGAGACGACGAAGGCGCGACGGGGCAGGGAGACAAAGGGAATCCCCTATGTCCATCGTCGGCGGAGGGTCGGTCATTGAGCCACATGTAGGCTCACTTGGGGACCCCGATGACAGGAGTCCACCCTCTACAGCCCCAGAAGGGGTGCAAGGGGGAGCCGTGGCCCCTGCTGGAGACCCTGACTTCTGAGGTTTCTGCTTCTTCTTTGACGTGTCTTCAAGAAGAAAGTCGTCAGCATCACTGTCACCCACTGCCGCCGTTTCCAACGAACGGGAGCGTTTAACGGCGGGCATAGGACACGTTGGCAACACTGCAGTCAGGTGGAGTGGTAATGACGTCACACTATCACACTGCGCATGCGCAAACTTGAAAACTTTGCTCAGAGGGATCGGGTGGTAGGACCAGATGTTTTATCCCCAAAAATGACAAAGTCCAAAAGTAACAAAAAAATATATGCCACTGTGCTGATAACTGGGTCTTACTGTAGTTGTCTACACAGGCTGGGATTGGTAGACTCTCTGAATTCGTCAGAAATACGAATTTTAAGGAGCAGTCTCTTACAGCCTTTGTTGACACTACGCACGCATGCGCGTTTCCTAACAGACTATTAAAAACTTCTTTCAGTATTATGAGTTACTAGGCATCAATTGGAGAGTTTGAAAATCTTTTCATTCACACAAAATTGTCAAAATACAAATCATGTAAAAGTAGCGTAGAAAAAATTCTTCGCTGACGCTTAAGCATAAATCAAGTACTATTTATTAACAGAGACCTTGTTAAGCGGTGCAAATACGCCGCTGCACCTTACTTTATATTTCGTTTAGAGTCCCTTATGATATGTATAAGGGGGATAGCGCGAACGCAGTCCCCCGCTAACAAAAATTGCACACCCGAGTTAACCACATTTGGGTTAATCGCAAGGGTCAGCATCACCGGAGTGCAATGGTGAGCCTCGCCCTGGGAAAACCGCCTTCGTGATCACGGTATCTCCTGTGCCAGGTAAGTATGCACGAACATCATCATCCTGAACCCTAACCTTACTTGACTGACCATCAATGCGCTGAACCTTCTTTTTTATGTTATTTACCTCATTTTACAAACAAATAAAATGATTACTCTTTCTATAATTCGTAGTATGCTAAAATAAAAATTTCCAAATTAAAAATAAGAGCATGTGATAGAAATAAACAAGTTTGGCTTTATAAACTTTATTCATTTACAAACATACTGGGCTAGAAAATGTTAACTATTGATATTTATTTTCGCGTTTTTCTTGTGTCTAAATCAAGATGATTTCAAATTAGATCCAAAATAAAGTAATTAATAGTATCTCATAGAACAAGGAACGCGCATGCGTGCGTAGTGTCAACAAAGGCTGTAAGAGACTGCTCCTTAAAATTCGTATTTCTGACGAATTCAGAGCGTCTACCAATCCCTGCCTGTGCAGACAACTATAGTAAGACCCAGATATCAGCACAGTGGCATATATTTTTTTGTTACTTTTGGACTTTTCATTTTTTGGGGATAAAACATCTGGTCCTACCACCCGATCCCTCTGAGCAAAGTTTTTCAAGTTTGCTCATGCGCAGTGTGATAGTGTGACGTCATTACCACTCCACCTGACTGCAGTGTTGCCAACGTGCCCTATGCCCGCCGTTAAACGCTCCCGTTCGTTGGAAACGGCGGCAGTAGGTGACAGTGATGCTGACGACTTTCTTCTTGAAGACACGTCAAAGAAGAAGCAGAAACCTCAGAAGTCAGGGTCTCCAGCAGGGGCCACGGCTCCCCCTTGCACCCCTTCTGGGGCTGTAGAGGGTGGACTCCTGTCATCGGGGTCCCCAAGTGAGCCTACATGTGGCTCAATGACCGACCCTCCGCCGACGATGGACATAGGGGATTCCCTTTGTCTCCCTGCCCCGTCGCGCCTTCGTCGTCTCGCCTTCCCTCGGGACTTGCCTCTGAGCACACGGACGACCTGGTTCTTCCGTCACTGCTCTCCACTTCAGGACTCAACACTTCGCCTCCGCCGAGGTCCCACAGCCGTGATAGTCACCACACAAATGGACGAGACGGTACGCCTGCTCACTCAGGTGGGCTGTCCTGCTCCCCAGGGGGAGGTGATGCTGAAGTTCACCATCATCACCCCAGAAACTCGTCGTACCAAGGTAATGGTTCGCCACGTACCCTGGGAGATCCCTATCGACGATCTTCGCCCTCTTCTCCCACAACTACTGGACATGGAACGCCGCATCAACCCGGTCTCCAAACGTCCATCCAACGAACTCATCGGCTGGTGGGTGGGCCCCCTCCCCCCGAAGGTGAATGTAGGACCAATTCACAACTGTCCTCTCGACCGATTTATCGGAACCCCGAAAATCTGTGGTCGTTGCCAATCGTGGAAACACCGCACCTGGGAGTGCACGAGGATGGTCGCCTGCGGTTTCTGTGCAGGTCCTCACGACACAGTGGAATGCAAATCGAAAATTCAGAACAAAATCCCAGTTATTCCACGGTGCGTCAATTGCCATGGCAGTCACCACGCCTGGAATGCCAATTGCCCACAGCGTCCTGGCACTCGCCCGGGGAAAACTTACCTTGTACCACCGCCCTCGTCTCTGACGAAGCCCCTGTCAACCAAACCTCAATCCTATCCACCACCGCCTCTTCCATCCACCAAGGATTTCCCATTGATCTCCTCTCCTCTACCACCCCCTCCATCACCCCTACCACCCATCCTTTCTCCCCTCCCTCCCTCTCCCTACCGTTCTTGGAACAAGGTCGTTGCCGGCCCTGCCACACAGTCACCACCATCTCCTGCCCACCCGGACCCCCGCTGTCTCTCACCAGCACCACCACCTCTTACTCAACTGAACCCTCACCGTCCCTCTCCGTCGCTACCACCACCACATGCCCAGTCGGGCCCTCGGCAATCCTCGCCGCCACCTCCAGCTCATGCACAGGTACACCAAGTTGGTTCTATGGAAACAATCACTCTCCGTCTGGATCGCCACTCCAAGCAAATCAACCTTCTCTCAGCCCAACTCGACTTGTTTGTGAAAACAATTGCGACATTGCAGAAGCAACAACAACTCATTCTGGACACCCTGACCCAACAGGGGCGCATTTTGCAAGCCCTGATGACCCGCCTCCTTCCATCTCCCGAGATGGAGGATCCATCCCTCGCTCTCCCACTCCTCCCTCTCCATTTCTCTCAACAGAATTTGGTACCTCCTCTGGAGCCCTGTCTAGCCCCTCCGACTCATCTCACACCGGAGGCCGTTCCCTCCTCTTCTTACAATGGAACATCCAGGGACTTAGACCTCGCCGGACAGACCTCGCCCAGTTTGTGCTCTCCCATCAAGTAGATGTTGCTCTACTTCAGGAAACCATCACAGACGATGTTACTCCACTCCGCCTCTCTGGCTATTCTGTTTACACCCTGCCTCGGTACCGTGGGCAGGCTCGTGGCCTCCTCACCCTTGTGCGTAACACCATTCCATCTGTTCGTCTCCCTTCACCTGACTCACATGGACCCCCGTCTGAATTACTTTCTGTCTCCCTTACTCTTGGTGACCGGACCCTTCGTGTAGTCAATGTTCATTTCAAGAGTGATTCTCTGGACCCCCAGGTTCTTCACGACCTCCATGATGGGGTTCCCACTATTGTTCTTGGCGACTTTAATGCCCGCCATCCCACTCTTACTCCGGATCATCCCACTCCATGTACCCTTAATGGATCACATCTCTCACAGTTTCTTAATGGGGATGATGATGTTCGCTTTCTTTGTCCTGACGATCCTACTCGCCTCCCCCATAGTTTCCTTGATGTTGGCTTACTATTGAACGGTCATACTTCCTTTCATCCTACCGTCTGCACCGAGCCTGCTCTGTATAGTGACCATCTTGCCGTTACTACCCATCTCAGGCTCTCCTTCTCTGCCCCGACATCAACTCCTTATCGATCCCCTCGCCTTCGTCTCACACAAGATGCTGTTCCTCCCTTTACCCAATACCTTTCTACCTGGGCGGATTCCTATGTTGTCCCTCAGTCCCTTGACTCTTACAGCGCTGATTTTGTTGATGCCGTGTATGACTCTGTCAATCGCGCTACCCCTCCACGCCCTCCCCGTCACCCCAGAAGTGCCACCAACTACTGGTATCGTATCCCTGCCATGAGACATCTCCGGCAGGTAACCCGTGATCTCCACTCTGCCATACGGAGGTCTCGGTCTCCAGAGGACTGGGAAGACTTCAAAAATTGGTGCTCCTTTGCAACTCAGGAGCGCCGTCGGATACGTGAGGCGGACTGGCTATCCTTCACGGGGTCTCTATCGTTCCAGTCGTCACCCTCTTATGTATGGAATCGGATTAATGCTATACGGGGTACTCGACGGAGGCCTCCTCCCCACCCTGACCCCGCCTCCCTTGCCTGCTCTTTAATGGAGGACTGGGCACGAGCTTCCTCCCCTGAGGCACTTCCAGATCCAATGCAGGAGGCAGTGCAGGCCCGCATCGATGCGTCTGAGCCTGTTGTTCGTGCTGCTCTTACCTCCCCTGCCCCCACTGATCATCCCATCACACAGTTCGAGCTTGACAGTGCTCGTCGCTCTAGAAAAGACACCTCTCCTGGGGATGATCAGATAACCTACTCCGTCCTCAACGCCTGTACTAATATTCCTAACGGCCCCTTGCTTGCTCTCTACAATATGTCTTATGAACATGGGGTTCTCCCGTCCAACTGGAAAAATGCCACTATTATCCCCATCCCTAAGCCGGGAGATCCTGGGAAATATCGACCCATTAGTCTTACCTCCTGTGTTTGCAAGATGATGGAGAGGATACTCCATCGTCGCCTTCTTCACACCATAGGCGGCTTCCACAACTCCCTCAATGGTTTCATTCAACATCGCAGCACAGCACACTCCATTGCTTCCTTTTATTGCAATCAGACTGCCCGCGTCTCCGTCTTCCTTGATATCAAGGGAGCCTTTGATACGGCTCAGCCTGCCCTCATTTTAGCTGAACTTGCACGGTTAGGGGTTAAAGGGAGACTTCTACAATGGATCGCCTCTTACCTCACTGGACGTCAGGCCCAGGTTCGCGTTGAAGGCTCTATGTCTCCTGTTCAAGAAATGAACCTCGGCACCCCTCAAGGTGGAGTCCTGAGTCCCACCTTGTTTAACACTCTCATGCACTCCATTGCATCACTCCCGTGGCCGACAGAAGTTGTCCACTCAGGATATGCCGACGATGTCCTCCTCCAAGCCCCTGACTACCTCAGCATGCAGGAAGCCCTTGATCTGGTCTCCAGAGAGTGTGATTCACTTGGTTTCCTTCTTTCAACTGCGAAAACAAAAGCCATGTGGCACGGTCGTGTTGTACCTCCACCCCTTTTCTTATCAGGAACGCCCTTGGACTGGGTTAATGAGACAAAATACCTGGGTGTGTATGTAACTCGCACACGTTGTCAGATCCCTGAAGTCCGCTATCTTCGAGACATATGTTTTCGGCGTCTCGCTCCCCTCTCTACCATGTGCAGGGGTTCCCTTGGTGCCAGCATCCCTGTACTTCTCACCATGTACAAGTCTTTTGTTCGTTCCTGTGTCGACTACGCCGCCCCTGCCCTCGTCAACATTAGTCGGACTGCTGTCAACCGTCTCGAAGTTATCCAGAGGAAAGCTGCTCGTATCATCCTTGGGGCTCCTCAGTGGACATGCTCTACTTCTCTATATAACGAACTTGGTCTTTCCCCCTTACAGGATCGTGTCCAGGAGTTTTACCTAAAAACTGCCGTTTCCATTCTACGGGATCCTAGGGGCAACTATGTCCAAACCAACTTGACTACTGCTGTTCGAGACCGACCTCCATCTAGAAGACAGTGGCGAGGGTCACTCATCCGAGCCCTTCAGGAACATGACCTCCTGCCTGATATTGTTGTCACCCCTGCTGTTGGTTCGTCTCCTTCTCCCTGGCTGGATTTTCAACCTGAAGTGATTGCCCTCGGTGGACTGCTCCCGAAATCCCAGGTGAACCCTGTTATTCTCTGCAAATACCACCTCTCCAGGATCGCTCACTGGTCCCCAGGTAGGGTCGTCCTCTACACTGATGGTTCTGTTGACCCCGCTACAGGTAGGGCCGGGGCTGGTGTCGACATCTCCCGTCCTCATGCCCCTGAGCCTATCAAACTGTCTCTCAGAGTTTCTGACGGGGCATCCTCCACTCAGGCTGAACTAATAGCCCTCCTTGCTGCCCTTCTCGCTGAGGAAGAAGCAGATGGTTTCTGCCCCTTGCTTGTCTGCTGCGATTCCAGGTCTGCTCTCGACGGGATCGCATTTGGATCTGGGGAAAATAAGGACCTCATCCTCCGAATACGAGGGTTAACATCCACACTTCAGGATGAAGGCCGTCCTGTGACATTCCTATGGATACCTAGTCATGTCGGTATCTTGGGAAATGAGGCAGCAGATGACCTTGCCAAGACTGGCTGCAACAAGGCCACACCTGACTACGTTGTTCCTCGAACACTCTTACAGATTAGGACCCAAATCCGCCGCAAACAGAGAGAAGCTCGGGAAGCAGCCATCCCCCTGGACTCCCCGCCCACATGGTACGATGTCCTCCGTAAACTTCCTGACTTCTCATACGTCTACGGGAAAGGGTCGCGGAAGGGGGACGTGATTGCTGCCCGTATCATCATTGGGTATGACTTTGCTTGGGAGATTGGTATCCCCACATCCCCTGAGCAACGCTCTTGTGCGTTATGCAAAAGACCCGACAGCCGCACCCTTATTCACTACCTCCTAAGATGTCCCCACACACAACGCTTCCGTGACGCCTGCTGGACCACCACTCCACGACCCCCTGACGGAGACACGATGATCCTCCCAATACTGGCCAGATATTTTGTAAATAATATTAATTATGTGTTAAAGGAACATCCTTCCTTCCTTAGGCTTTAGTAAGCCCATTTATAATATTTATACTGTATATACTTTTCACACTTGCCAGATGATTCTGGTGTCATTGTACAGGGGTACCTAGTGACAGCACTAGGATCCCGCTTCCTCTATCAAGGAATAAACAATTGAAATTGAAATTGAAAATTGAATGGCAGGAGGCAGATTTGAGCTATGTCAAATTGTGAACGGAGATGAGAGTGAGATATAGGTTGTTAGGTTTCAGTCTTGAGTGAAGTCGATTTTGTTGAGGTGGCTGATTATAGAAGTTGGTTATGTTTGATTTGGTTTTGAGAGTTGTAGTGTTCTGGGGGGCTTTGTCTGACGAGGGGGGGGATGTTGTGTTTGTGGGATTGATGGGGGTGGCGGTTGTATGTTAATTTGCTGGGTGAATTAAAATTGCTTAAGGGGGGTTGTTGGTGTGAGTGTGTATGTGTTTGCATGCAAATGTAGTAAGTGGGAGAGAGGGAGGGTTAGGATAATGTTATAAGGTCAGGTGTGGTTCGGTTGTCGGGAGGAGGGGGGGAGGAGAGGAGAGGAGAGGCGGGCTTAGGAGGTTCTTGGGTTATTTTATAGTATGGTAGGATTACATAGGAATGATATGTTTTGTGTTGCCAATGAATAGTTGTATTGAGTCATATGTTTTTTTTTTGTTTTTTTTTATTAGGAGGGTCAAAGGGACTTGTTAGAAAGGTCGGGTATATTAAGTTTTTGTTTTGGGAGGATTGTAGGTATTGATTTTAAGAGGGGTTGTGAGTAAGGTTGGGTAGGTTAAGTTTTTCTTTTGGGAGGATTGAAGGGATTGTGAGTAAGGTTGGGTGGGTTAAGTTTTCCTTTTGGGAGGATTATAGGTTTTGTTAGTGGTTGGCAGAGTTGGGTTAATTATTACATTCACTCTTTCTTGCAGGTATTGTGAGTTCTGGCCCCATTCTTGAGGGAGAGGGTTTGTGTACAGGTACATTGCACCCCTCCCCGACCTTATTGGCCGAGAGAGGCGTTCAATGTCGTCTGCAGTTGGTGCCGTTTTTATAAGGTACACCTTCTTGAGGGAGAGGGCTTGCGTACAGGCACTGTGGAACTCTCACCGACCTTAATGGCTAAGGGAAACGTACATATCATCTGAGTTAGTATGGGATGGGTAAGTTAGGTATTTGTTTTGGGAGGAGTGATAGGGTGTGGTTAGTTAATGGTAGAATGGTAATTTTTTATTTTGTGTGGGATTGCTAGTAACGGCTGGGTATGTTAGGTTTTTATTTTGGGAGGAGTGATAGGGTGTGGTTATTTAATGGTAGAATAGTTATTTTTTATTTTGTGTGGGATTGCTAGTAATGGCTGGGTACGTTAGGTTTTTTTTGGGGGATTATTAGGGTCTTTTGGGTGGGGGAGTGTTAGCAGGTTGAGGGTTATTTTTTTTATTTTTTTTTGTCGGAGTGGTCTTGAGTTTGAGATGGTGGTGTGGGGTTTGGAGTGAGGGGGGGGAGGAGGGAATTGGTCAAGTCAGGTAAGGTTAGGTTAGGTTGGGTGGGAATCATTGGGTGTGGGGTTGAGAAGAGGTTAGGTTCAGCTTAAGTTAGGTTAGGTTGATTGGGTAGGTTAGGTGGGAGTCGTTGGGTGTGGGCTGAGGAGAGGTTAGGTTATTAGGTTAGGTTGAATTGGATTAGTTGGGTGGGAATAGTTGGGTGAGGGTTAAGGAGAGGTTAGGTTTATTTTGGAGGGAAATTGTTTGGTGTGGTTATAGGGAAGTTATTAATATAAGGGAGGTGGGAGGGGAGTGTTTGGTCTGTTTAGTATGGAGGGATTTCTGTCTCTGAATCTGCGTGGGAGTATGATGTTGTCGAAATAATCCTGCCATTGAGGGTAAGTAGTGAGGAGAGATTCTATTTGTTTGTCACCTAGTTGTCTCCAGTAGATGTTAAGTGGGGGGAGGGAGCTGAGTTCATGTAGATGACTATTTCGGGTGAAGGATGACCAGTGTGTGTTATGGATGAATCTTAGTGCTTTGTTTTGTATGACTTGAAGTTTCTTGGCGCTTGATGGTGGTGCTAGCTGGAGTGTGTTAGGTGCGTAAGTCAATAGTGGGCGTATGAGGGCTTTGAATAGGTGTGTTTTGGTTTTGATTGATGCGGTTCTGAATCTGTATATATTCCCGAGTGTTTTGTTTGCGATCAAAGCCTTCATATTGGTGTGTAGTGTCATGGTGAGGGTGTCGTTGAATGTGACTCCTAGGATTGTGTTTGTTCGTTTGACAGTTATAGGTGAAGGGTAGGCAATGTAGGGGTTTAGGTAAATGTGACGTGGTTGTCGTCTTTTGGTGCCGAAGTAGGTGATTTGTGCTTTGTTCGGGTTGGTTTGTATTCGCCATCGGAGTTCCCATTGTGTAACTTGTTCGAGTTCTCTGTGTGCTTTGTTCGTGAGGTGATCAAGAGTTCTGTGTCTGACTAGTTGGGTTACATCGTCGGCGTACTGTATTGTCAGAGAGTCGATGTGTAAGGGGTCGGGTAAGTCGTTTGTGTAAAGAATGTATAGTGTTGGGGACAGGACTGATCCTTGTGGGACTCCTGCATGCAGTGTGAAGTAGTCAGAGTAGGCAGGTGTGAATTTTATCCTCATTTTTCTGTCTGTTAGGAAGTTACATAGTAGTTGTTGTGATTTCTGAGGGAGGTTAAAATTGGTGCATATCTTGTACTTTAATCCATCGTGCCAAACTGTGTCGAAGGCTTTTTGTACGTCTTTTGTAATGAGTGCTATCTTGTATGCACCTTTGTTCATGTGGAGGTAGTTTGTCATTATATTGAGTGCGTCTTGGGTTGAATGGTGTGCTCTGAAGCCGAACTGCTTGTAGGACAGTAGTTGTTCATCTTCAAGGTGGTATCTGAGGCGGGTGTTGTATAGTCTTTCAAAAGTTTTGCCTAAGACTTCTAGTATGCTGATCGGTCTGTAGTTTTGTGGATCTGTTGGGTTTTTGTTTGGTTTAGGTATCATGATGGCTGTGGCTGTCTTAAAGAGTTTTGGGAAGTATCCTGTAGCCAGTTGGGTGTTGTAAAGGTAAGTAATGGCTGTGACAGTTTCTGGGGGCAGGTGCTTCAGGATTGCTTGACCAATATTGCTGTCACCTGGAGTTTTCTTTTTTATTTTGTCTAGTGCTTGTTTGACTTCTGTAGGGGTGAAAGGAGCAGTGAGGGTGTGGTCCTGTGTGAGAGTGGAGGTATCTATTGTGTTGTCAGGAGTTGTTCTGTCGTGAAGTGTTTGCATGTGTGTGGTGATGTTGTTTATGTGGTTTAAGATGTACCTTTGTTGTGTGGGAGGGTGTGGGTGGAAAATGTGTTCCTAGTGTTGTTTTAGTGTTTGTGCTACGTCGGCTGGCTCATTGATTTTCCTACCATTTACTAACAGGTGATCAAAGGGGGATTTTGCTGTTCCTCTCAGCTTGGCGATCCTTTGCCAAAATTCTCGAGGGTTATGTGTTCTGTGTTCCTGGGCAGCCTCTACGAGTTTTGCCCAGTGAACCGCATGGTCTTGAAGGAGGCTGTGGATGATGTGTGTTCTTAGTGTGGTGATGTCTGTGTAAACTGGTGCTAGGTTAAGTTTGTTTAGTTCGAATCGTGTCCTGTAGCAGTGAAGTAGGCGTTGAGTTCTTATGGAGGGTGTGAAGGAGTATTTTCTCTTGAACCGGTGTTTAGGAATGTGGGTATCTGCTATAGTGGTGATAGTGTTGAAAAGGTGTGTCCAGGTTTCCTCAATCATCCTAGTGGGTTGGAGTTCGAGGTTGAGCGTGTATTGTTGTTCAGAGAGTGTGGTTTTGAAGGCATCCCAATCTGCGTGTTGATACTGGTATTGAGGTGTGGTTGTTGGGAGGAGGATGGGATTGTTGGAGAGGTGAAGAGTGATGGGAATGTGGTCTGATCCTGATAGGGAGCCGGGAGTGATGTAGTGTTGGAATTGGAGGGCAGGGGTGTTGGTGATGACGATGTCTGGAGTGCCTTTGCCGTGAGCAGCGTAGAATGTGGGGAAGAAAGGGCCAATGTGGTGAAGGTTTTTGTGAGTGACCAAAGCGTGTAGTTGTTGGCCATGGGGGTCGATGCGGTTGTGTTGGAGTGCGGTGTGCGTGCAGCTAGAACTAGAGAACTAGAAAATGCTAGTGACAGGGGGGAAGGAGGTTCAGAGGAAGAATAAAGATAGGATGGAAGTGAATTTTAGAAGGAGAGAACAGGTGCAGTGGCTAAACACCGCTTGCGTGAGGGGGTAGGCAAAATGCCCTTGAGGGTGCAACAACAACAATCAGGACGAGGCAGAGGGAGGGCGGGAGCAGGTCCGGGCAAGCAAAGGGCCAACGCGGGTGTTCTGATTGTCGTCTTAGCAGGCAGTGTTGGTAAAACGTAGGAAGAACCGCCCCGCCACGGCGGCGGCGCAAGCCGAGAAACGCAGGTGGACGGACGCACAGGCAGCACACGATCAAATCAAACAGAGAAGGTGAAAATATAGAAATTTTGCTAGTCGTAGGGTTGTTTGGAGAGAGATGAAGGTAAAGTCTTTGAGCTATGTCAAAGAGGAACGGAGCGAGTTGGAGGAAGGGTTTTTGAATCTTTGAGCTTGAAATGTCAAAGTATTCATAGTAAGGAAGGATGAGCGTATCGTAGGAGAGTTTTAGTAATAGCGACAGACAGATTTGAGCTTTTTTGTCAAATTATGAACGGAGACGAGAATGAGATATAGGTTGAGTGGTTTCAGTCTAGAATTAGGTCAATTTTATTAAGAATTGGATGTCACAGACGTTGGGTATGTTTGATTAGGTTCTGAGAGTTGTGGGTCTTTTAGCTATGTCAGAGAGAAATGGAGAGAGTTGGAGGAAGAGTTTAGAATCTTTGAGTTTGAAATGTCAAAGTATTCGTAGTGAGGAAGGATGAGTGTATCGTAGGAGAGTTGTTTAGTAATGGCAGGAGGCAGATTTGAGCTATGTCAAATTGTGAACGGAGATGAGAGTGAGATATAGGTTGTTAGGTTTCAGTCTTGAGTTAGGTCGATTTTGGTAAGGTGGCTTTGTCTGGCGGGGGGGGGATGTTGTGTTTGGAGATTGGTTGAGGGAGGGGGGGAGTTTGTGTTTGGGGATTGATGGGGGTGGCGGTTGTATGTTAATTTAAGGTGAATTAAAATTGCTTAAGGGGGGTTGTTGTGTGAGTGTGTATGTGTTTGCATGTAAATGTAAGGGGAGAGAGGGAGGGTTAGGATAATGTTATAAGGTCAGGTATGGTTCGGTTGTCGGGAGGAGGGGGGAGGAGAGGAGAGGAGAAGGGAGGCGAAAGGGGGAAAGGGGGGCTTTGGAGGTTCTTGGGTTAATTTATGGTATGGTAGGATTTCTTAGGAATGATATGTTTTGTGTTGCTAATGAATAGTTGTATTGCGTCATATGTTTTTATTTATTTATTTATTTATTTTATTTATTTATTTATTTATTTTTATTAGGAGGGTCAAAGGGGCTTGTTAGAAAGGTCGGGTATATTAAGTTTTTATTTTGGGAGGATTGTAGGTATTGATTTCTAAGAGGGGTTGTGAGTAAGGTTGGGTGGGTTAAGTTTTTCTTTTGGGATAGTGATTGATAGGGATTATGAGTAAGGTTGGGTGGGTTAAGTTTTTCTTTTGGGAGGATTGTAGGTTTTGTTAGTGGTTGGCAGAGTTGGGTTAATTATTGCATTCTCTCTTTCTTGCAGGTATTGTGAGTTCTGGCCCCATTCTTGAGGGAGAGGGTTTGTGTACAGGTACATTGCACCCCTCCCCGACCTTGTTGGCTAAGAGAGGCGTTCAATGTCGTCTGCAATTTGGTACCGTTTTTATTAGGTACACCTCTCCGACCTTATTGGCTAAGGGAGGTGCCCATAAAACAGTGTTGGTAACATTCTTGAGGGAGAGGGCTTGCGTACAGGCACTGTGGAACTCTCACCGACCTTATTGGCTAAGGGAAACGTACATGTCATCTGAGTTAGTATGGGATGGGTAAGTTAGGTATTTGTTTTGGGAGGAGTGATAGGGTGTGGTTAGTTAATGGTAGAATGGTTATTTTTTATTTTGTGTGGGATTGCTAGTAACGGCTGGGTATGTTAGGTTTTTGTTTTGGGAGGAGTGATAGGGTGTGGTTAGGTAATGGTAGAATGGTTATTTTTTTATTTTGTGTGGAATTGCTAGTAATGGCTGGGTACGTTAGGTTTTTATTTTGGGGGGATTGTTAGGGGGAGTGTTAGTGCAGGTTGAGTGGTTTAGTTATTTATTTATTTATTTTTTATTTTTTTGTCAGAGTGGTCTTGAGTTTGAGTTGGTGGCGTGGGGTTTGGAGTGAGGGGGGGGAGGAGGGAATTGGTCTAAGGTTAGGGTTAGGTGATTGGTTAGGGGTTAGGTGGGAATCGTTGGGTGTGGGCTGAGGAGAGGTTAGGTTGATTTGGTTAGGTTGGGTGGGAATCGTTGGGTGAGGGTTAAGGAGAGGCTAGGTTTTAATTTGGGGGGAAATTGTTGGGTGTGGTTATAGGGAAGATATTAATACAAGGGAGGTGGGAGGGGAGTGTTTGGTCTGTTTAGTACTTAAAGATAGAAATTCTGAGGTGCAGGGATGAGGTCTAAATTGTCGAGTGACTGTGAGCGTGGTGGTGGTATGAGTGTTGTGTATGCAAGTGAGGGAAGGGCAGTTACGTGACTGTGTGTGGGGGAGTCGGGAGGTTGAGGGGAGTGTGCTAGGTTCGTGTCGGAATTGATTTCTGTTTCCTTTGGGGTAGTGCCGTATAGGTTTACTTTGATTATTGATTTGGTTGGATGAGTGTATTGAATAATTTTTTTGCTGTCAGGTGTATAGGGAGACAGGGGGGAGGTGTTCTTCCTCTTTGGTCTAGGGGTCTTGACCACTAGTTCTGTGGGGGGAAGGGCTGCCATTTTATTCTTGGGAGTCTGGGGTGTTAGGGGAGGATCGGGTTTGGTTTGGGTGTTCGTGGTCCGGGAGTTCAACGTAGTCAAGTGGGAGAAGTCGGGTGTAGGCAAGGTCGAGGTGGAGGGGCCGGTATGTTTTGGACTGATTACTTTGGGGGGTGAGGTAATGGTAGAATGGTGAGATAAGTCAGGTGTAGGCATGGCAGAAGTGGAGGGGAGGAGGGAGACAGTGGATTCTCTGGGGGGTGGGGGGGGCATGTTGGTACGGTCGGAGATGGGGGCAGTGGGGAAGATGAGGTCGGGACCGGTTCTGAAGGAGTCAGGAATGTTTATGGTAGGGAGGCCGTTAGCCTTCAAACCCTCAATTACCAGATTTAGAAAAAGTGATCTATTACCGTTGCTTAGGGAATGTGCCAGAAGTATGATGGTGGTGATTTTTGCGTCAGTGTCGGGGGAAGGGAGGGGGGCGGTCAGGTTGTTGGTCCAGCAAGTGCGGGTGGAGAGAGTCGTGGGAGTAGGGAGTGAGTGGTGGGGAGGAGGAGGAGGTGCAGTGGGAGGTGAGGGTAGGCGTAGGCGGGGATACGATACGAAGTCATTAGTTAAGAGGTGAAAGAAGATTATTAGGAATTGAAGAAAAAGTGGTGAAACTGAAATACAGTAGGAGTAGAAAGAATCTGGGCTCAACCAGATCGCTTCATCTTTCTTATTGGTGTTTTGTCTTTGTTCTGCTCCCTTGGGTCGTCAGACCTTTGTATTAATATTGGTTTATTTATATAATGCTGCTTATTATTATTTTTGTTATTGTTGGAGTTAGTGAGCCCGCCCAGGTCCTTGTGTAACTGGGAGGGTAGTCACATTTTTTTTTTTTTTTTTTTTTTTTTTTTTTTTTTGTTAGTTAAGTGTTAGTTGTGTTAGTCTAAGGTACACTGTATGGAGAGGCCTGCCAGGTTCTTAGTGGAGCTGGTTGGTCACTCTCATCTTTATTCCTCTAGTAATGTTTTATGTAGAAATGTGTATATTGAGGCAGGAGGTGGTTCAATTACTTCTTCCTGGCTGATATAGCTGGGAGGGTAATCACATTATTATTATTAATATTACTAATATATATATATATTTTCTTTCTTTTTTTCTTTTTTTTTATGGAGTTAGTGAGCCCGCCCAGGTCCTTGTGTAGCTGGGAGGGTAGTCACATTTTTTTTTTTTTTTTTTTTTTTCTTACTAAGATGTTAGTTCAATGTTAAATGTTAAATGTTAAATGTTAAATATTAGTTATGTTAGTCTAAAGGTACATTGTATGGAGAGGCCTACCAGGTTCTTGTGGAGCTGGTAGGTCACTCTCATCTTTTATTCTCTCTATTAATGTTTTATATGTATATTGGGGCAGGAGATGGTTCAATTACTTTCTTCCTGGCTGATTTAAACCAACTGTGTTCTTGGAATCCTTCGTTGTCTATATTATTTATCCAGTTTTGATATGTTTCTGTGTTAAGTTCAGTCACTTTTTTCCAAATATTTACAGCTTTGTTGTGTATATCTACATTGATTGCTAAGAGGTTTGCTCTCTTGTGTAGCTGTTCATTATTGATGTGGTCTGTATATTTTATGTTATATATAAATCTGAGGGCTATATTTTGTACTGTTTGTAACCTTTTAATGCACGTTTTACTAAGGGTGTTCAATGGGATGGGTGGGTAGTCCATAATTGATTTGACAAGGGCAATATAAATCTTTCTTTTGTTATTAATGCTAAGGTTCTTAAAGCGTTTTATTTTTGATAATCTTATTCTTGCCTGTCGTTCTTTATCTTTTAAGTATGTTATATATCCTCTTTTTGTTAGTTTTAATCCAAGCATCCTGCCTTCAGTGTCGTATGGGTATAGTTCCTGGTCGACTATTACTGGACTTGTTTTAATCTTGGCTATTGGTATTATCTTGAATTTGTTCTTATTTGTCCTGATTTTCCATTTTTCCTCAAAATTATTTATGTTTTTTATCGCTCTTACCGTGTAGAGTGCCATAAATTGAGTTGATTTTCCTGGGTATGATACTATTTGAGTAATATCATCAGCAAACATTACATATTCACTAAAGGGGGTAGGTTGAGGTGTGTCTGAAGTATAAATTGTATATAGTGTTGGAGAAAGGCATCCTCCTTGAGGTACTCCACTCTCAAGATTAAACATAGTTCCTAAAAAGTTTCCAATTTGAATTTGTGCTCTCCTATCATCTAAATAGTTACACAATATTCTTAGCAAGTATTCGTTAAGTCCCAGTTTTAATATTTTATATTTCAAGCCTAAATGCCAAACTTTATCAAAAGCCTTAGAAACATCCCTTAAAATTATATTGATCTGGTTACCCTTGCTTTTTTCTATTGCAATTATTTCCGTTATTATAGCTATTGCAGTTAGGGTATTTCTATTGGGCATAAATCCATGTTGTCTGTTATTAGTTTTTCCATGTTGTGTTAAAAAGGCTATAAGTCTTGAATTTAAT
>NW_024754420.1:0-12974 GCF_018991925.1 Homarus americanus | reverse complement strand
GGTGTTATAATATGTAGTGATGATGGATGGTGTTATATGTAGTGATGAAGGATGGCGTTATATGTAGTAATGATGGATGGTGTTATATGTAGTGACGATAGGAGGGTAATATATGTAGTGATGATGGATGGTGTTATATATAGTGATGATGCATGATGATATATGTAGTGATGATGGTTGGTATTATATGTAGTGATGCTGGATGGTGTTATATGTAGTGATGATGGATAGAGTTATATGTAGTGATGATGGATGATGTTATATGTAGTGATGATAGGATGGTTCTATATGTAGTGATGGATGGTGTTATATGTAGTGATGATGGATGATGTCATATGTAGTGATGATAGGATGGTTTTATATGTAGTGATGATGGATGGTCTTATATGTAGTGATGATGCATGATGTTATATGTATTGATGATGGTTGGTGTTATATGTAGTGATGCTGGATGGTGTTATATGTAGTGATGATGGATAGAGTTATATGTAGTGATGATGGATGATGTTATATGTAGTGATGATGGGTGGTGTTATATGTAGTGATGTTGGATGGTGTTATATATAGTGATGATGGATGATATATGTAGTGATGATAAGTTGGTTTTATATGTAATAATGATGGATGGTGTTATATGTAGTGATGATGCATGATGTTATATGTAGTGATGATGGGTGGTGTTATATGTAGTGATGCTGGATGGTGTCATATGTAGTGATGATGGATGGAAGTTATATGTAGTGATGATGGATGATGTTATATGTAGTGATGATGGTTGGTGTTATATGTAGTGATGCTGGATGGTGTTATATGTAGTGATGATGGATAGAGTTATATGTAGTGATGGATGATGTAATATGTAGTGATGATGGGTGGTGTTATATGTAGTGATGTTGGATGGTGTTATATGTAGTGATGATGGATGATATTATATGTAGTGATGATAGGTTGGTTTTATATGTAGTGTTGATGGATGGTGTTATATGTAGTGATGATGCATGATGTTATATGTAGTGATGATGGTTGGTGTTATATGTAGTGATGCTGGATGGTGTTATATGTAGTGATGATGGATGATATTATATGTAGTGATGATAGGTTGGTTTTATATGTAGTGTTGATGGATGGTGTTATATGTAGTGATGATGCATGATGTCATATGTAGTGATGCTGGATGGTGTCATATGTAGTGATGATGGATGGAGTTATATGTAGTAATGATGGATGATATTATATGTAGTGATGATGGTTGGTGTTATATGTAGTGATGTTGGATGGTGTTATATGTCGTGATGGATGGTTCTATATGTAGTGATGGTGGATGGTGTTATATGTAGTGATGATGGATCGTGTTATATGTAGTGATGATGGATAGTGTTATATGTAGTGATGATGATGGATGGTGTTATAACTAGTGATGATGGATGTTGTTATATGTAGTGATGAAGGATGGTGTTAGTTTAGATTGTGAAGTGAGATGTAGTGAAGATTGTATAGAGGTAGTGAAGATTGTGAAGAGATGTAGTGAAGATTGGTGAAGGAGATGTAGAAGATTGTGAAGGAGATGTGTAGTGAAGATTGTGAAGTGAGATGTAGTGAAGATTGTGAAGGAGATGTAGTGAAGATTGTGAAGGACATGTAGTGAAGATTGTGAAGTGGAGATGTAGTGAAGATTGTGAAGTGAGATGTAGTGGGGTTGTGAAGTGAGATGTAGTGAAGATTGTGAAGTGAGATGTAGTGAAGATTGTGAAGTGAGATGTAGTGAAGATTGTGAAGTGAGATGTAGTGAAGATTGTGAAGTGAGATGTAGTGAAGATTGTGAAGTGAGATGTAGTGAAAATTGTGAGGTGAGATGTAGTGAAGATTGTGAAGTGAGATGTAGTGAAGATTGTGAAGTGAGATGTAGTGAAGATTGTGAAGTGAGATGTAGTGAAGATTGTGAAGTGAGATGTAGTGAAGATTGTGAAGTGAGATGTAGTGAAGATTGTGAAGTGAGATGTAGTGAAGATTGTGAAGTGAGATATAGTGAAGATTGTGAAGTGAGATGTAGTGAAGATTGTAAAGTGAGATGTGGTAAAGATTGTGAAGTGAGATGTAGTGAAGATTGTGAAGTGAGATGTAGTGAAGATTGTGAAGTGAGATGTAGTGAAGATTGTGAAGTGGGATGTAGTGAAGATTGTGAAGTAAGATGTAGTGAAGATTGTGAAGTGAGATGTAGTGATGATTGTGAAGTGAGATGTAGTGAAGATTGTGAAGTGAGATGTGGTGAAGATTGTGAAGTGAGATGTCGTGAAGATTGTGAAGTGAGATGTAGTGAAGATTGTTAAGTGAGATGTAGTGAAGATTGTGAAGTGAGATGTAGTGAAGATTGTGAAGTGAGATGTGGTAAAGATTGTGAAGTGAGATGTGTTGAAGATTGTGAAGTGAGATTTGGTGAAGATTGTGAAGTGAGATGTGGTGAAGATTGTGAAGTGAGATATGGTGAAGATTGTGAAGTGAGATGTAGTGAAGATGTGAAGTGAGATGTAGTGAAGATTGTGAAGTGAGATGTAGTGAAGATTGTGAAGTGAGATGTAGTGAAGATTGTGAAGTGAGATGTAGTGAAGATTGTGAAGTGAGATGTAGTGAGATTGTGAAGTTGTGAGAGTGGGATGTAGTGAAGATTGTGAAGTGAGATGTAGTGAAGATTGTGAAGTGAGATGTAGTGAAGATTGTGAAGTGAGATGTAGTGAAGATTGTGAAGTGAGATGTAGTGAAGATTGTGAAGTGAGATGTAGTGAAGATTGTGAAGTGAGATGTAGTGAAGATTGTGAAGTGAGATGTAGTGAAGATTGTGAAGTGAGATGTGGTAAAGATTTGAAGTGAGAGTGAAGATTGTGAAGTGAGAGTGAAGATTGTGAAGTGAGATGTGGTGAAGATTGTGAAGTGAGATAGTGAAGATTGTGAAGTGAGATGTAGTGAAGATTGTGAAGTGAGATGTAGTGAAGATTGTGAAGTGAGATGTAGTGAAGATTTGTGAAGTGAGATGTAGTGAAGATTGTGAAGTGAGATGTAGTGAAGATTGTGAAGTGAGATGTAGTGAAGATTGTGAAGTGAGATGTAGTGAAGATTGTGAAGTGAGATGTAGTGAAGATTGTGAAGTGAGATGTAGTGAAGATTGTGAAGTGAGATGTGGTGAAGATTATGAAGTGAGATGTAGTGAAGATTGTGAAGTGAGATGTAGTGAAGATTGTGAAGTAAGAAGTGGTAAAGATTGTGAAGTAAGATGTGGTAAAGATTGTGAAGTGAGATGTAGTGAAGATTGTGAAGTGAGATGTAGTGAAGATTGTGAAGTGAGATGTAGTGAAGATTGTGAAGTGAGATGTAGTGAAGATTGTGAAGTGAGATGTAGTGAAGATGAAGTGAGAGTGAAGATTGTGAAGTGAGATGTAGTGAAGATTGTGAAGTGAGATGTAGTGAAGATTGTGAAGTGAGATGTAGTGAAGATTGTGGAGTGAGATGTAGTGAAGATTGTGAAGTGAGATGTAGTGAAGATTGTGAAGTAAGATTATAAAGTAAACTGTAGTAATTGAGGTTAAACGAACGCGGGTTATTCTGTAGTGTATCCGTGTCTTGTTAACGTGGAACCAACATGGCGGTGGTTCTCAATATAGATACGTTATTTTGCCGGGAATTTCTGTCAAAACGAAATATTAATCAACCATATTTAGCCTAAATTAACCTAGCGGCTTTATTATATATTCTAAGATGTTTAAGTTGGATAGATCAGATCAGGTTAGGTTAAGTCAGGTTGGGTTAGGTTAGGTTAGTTTTGTTAATTTTGCCACATAGAGGCTAGTTTATTGTGCCCCCCATACTCATCCTGTGAGCGGTAGCGCAAAGAGATTACAAAGTGGTGTTAGATGAGGTAGGTGGTTAAGTTAAGTTTCAATAGGTTAGGTTAGATTACGTCAGGTTGGGTTAAGTTAGGTTAGGTAGGTAATAAGTAGATAGGTTACGGTCGGTAGGTGGGAAAGTTAGGTTTGATTAGGTTAGCTTATGTCAGACGGGGAGGTTAGGTTCGATTATGTCAGGTTAGGTTCGATTATGTCAGGTTAGGTTAGATTACGTCAGGTTAGGTTAGATTATGTCAGGTTAGATTAGATTATGTCAGGCTAGGTTAGATTATGTCAGGTTAGGTTAGATTATGTCAGGTTAGGTTAGATTATGTCAGGTTAGGTTAGATTATGTCAGGTTAGGTTAGATTATGTCAGGTTAGGTTAGATTATGTCAGGTTAGGTTAGATTATGTCAGGTTTGGTTAGATTATGTCAGGTTAGGTTAGATTATGTCAGGTTAGGTTAGATTATGTCAGGTTAGGTTAGATTATGTCAGGTTAGGTTAGATTATGTCAGGTTAGGTAAGTAGGTGGAGGTGGGTAAAAAAGGTTAGGTTAGGTCGGCAGGTTTTAGTGTAGGAGCTTAAGTAATCCCGTAAAAATCTCATGTTAATTTTTGACACCATACATCGTAATAATCCTTAGAAACTATGTTAAGGAACTGTGGTGTAATTTTTTCTGAACGGTTTATTATAAGTTTTGTGCCATTAAAGAAGTTTTATCAAAGAGCGGCGTAATGAACCACAGACGTATTACCATTAAGTCCTAAGTAACTTAAAACATGACTAATAACCTATGAACATGTAGTATTATATGATTACAATTTAACATAATATATTATGAATGCTGTTATAATATTTTAAGTGTGTTACAAACATGGCTGCACATATATGCCATCCTGTCTCTGGCAAAGAAGAGATTGCAGTAAGTAAAATTATTTGCTAAAGACAAATACTGGAAATTTAACATATACATATTACCATTATCTGAAAAGCTTAGAACCACCGTTTTATATTTATTAAAAGTTTGTAGTGTTATACATCATGTGTATACAAGTCACAAGTTATTATTTACGACATTGCTTCAGTCCTCGTCATCAGAGTCTTCTGTGTACAACCGATTCCTTCACCTTGTTTAGGCATTTCTCATCATCTGCTTGACAGTTACACATCTCGGTGCATGTCATGCTATTCTTTCTGATTCTTTCTGTATGAACATGACAATGAACCACATTTCCTGACGCCACATCCACATTTAACAAGTTCTGTGATTGCTTCTGGAGCTGGTGGTTGGTCTGATATTACTAGTATGAAACAGTCATTGTCAATCTTCCAGCCATGCTCTAATTGTGAAAGCATTTCACTGTCTGCATCACAAGACCACAGAAGAGCTTGATACCTTCCTCTCAATATATGATACTTTAGAGTTGCTGCAGTCGCTGGTAGTTCTCCAGCTTCTGCCTGCGTTTTCTTGAAGAGAGGCCATCTAAGTTTGACAGTTTACTGAAAGTCATTCGTGGACAGTAGAGCTTAAATACAAATTCCTCTAGACCAATATACATGTCTGCTGGAGGGCATTTGGTCTACTCAGCATCTTGAATGCATCTAGGACTTTTGTGTTAGATTTCATCAAAGTGCTCCAACATGCTTTCTTTCCTTTGCCAACAAATTTTCCAATGCAGTCAGATCCTGTGAAGGCATGGAAACCTGTAAGGCTCTCTGCCCAATGTGTCGTCGCTCACCAGTTCCTGTTATCATACTTATATTTTCTCCAAGTTGAGGCTGCTTTAATATGCCAAACACATCAGTGTCTGGTGACTTGATATGTACAGTGCTGCCCTTCTGTGATGCATATAATGTATGTCCTGCTGAAGTTCTATAACTTGTGGTAGCAATTTGATGGTTGAAGTCTTATTTGCTGCTGTCCACGACAGAAGATTAACCTTGGACATCTTTTCCCAGATGCTCAATGGACCAACAATACGTTCCTGACAAAATTTTCATAATTTTGTCTTCCAACTTCATATGCACATAGATTGTCATATTTGGCATTTTCTGGCATTACAGCTCCAGTTACCAAGTTTAAAAGAGCATCGTTTTTCTGGGATTACAGTCACCAATAACATTGTGTAGCTTCTGTACATCAGCATATTGACGGCTGACAATAGCTGTAGAGAGCTCATGGTGTTCTGTTCTTTTGTAATCTTTATGAGTTTGATATTTTATGTAATGAACTTAATTTGAAAACCCAAATGGTAGTATATGATCTTTTATCACCTTAAGACACTCTGTGCGTCCTGCCTCTCAAGTGATTTTTTTCCTCTTTTACTTCTCTGGACAAATACGACCCATCAGAAAAAATATCACCATATATTTTCTTAATCTACAGGTGCCAAGGTTTAAAATGACGGATGGTGTTAAAAATTAACCTGAAAGTTTTACGTGACCACATATTGTCTTGTTGGGTTTCTGAGAGAACCTCACGGCTAAATAGCGCCTCTGTATTGATAGCCGGTACATGTCGTAATATCCACCGCTCATAGTTAAATCTTTATGTCCGTTTATTTTGTCCTAATTTAAGTATCAAAGAGTGTTTTCATTTTTAAGTATCTTAAGTATCTTTTTTCCTCACTCTTAAGTATCTAAGTATGATTTTTTTCATTTTTAAGTAACTAACCATATTTTTGTTTTCATTATAAAATGTGATTGATATAGACAACAGAAGTAAATATCAGCTAGAGGTCGTAAACGAAGCTGATGTGAAGTATTTTGACTCACTTTTCCCACGAACTAATTGCTTCACTGGGAACCATCCGATTCAAATGTGTCTTAGGCGATACAGGGTGTTTATGCGTCACTCTGATACCAAGAATGACTTTGTGTACTGTGGTGAAGCTGAGGGTAGGATAGGGTTGGGTTGGGTTGGGATGGGTTAGGATTACGCATGTGTAGGTATATTCTGTCGCATTTTATAGGTATCTTGCGTCTTTCTCTTTATTCCTTCTTTATCATGAGTATCTGTGCCTATTAATACACCACCTCGCAGGATAGTGGAAGAGGAATGGATAGTAACGAGATAATATTCTTCTTACATATACCTTAGCTTGATTACAGGTAACATCAGGTAGAAGTTACATGACTCTTAAGAGTTTTCCTCGACTTGGCTGATTCAACTGTAAGACTTCTGTATTTATCCTTATTAAAATCCTCCACCTGTAAGACCCTCCACTTGTAAGACCCTCCACCTGTAAGATCCTCCACTTGTAAAACCCTCCACCTGTAAGACCCTCCACTTGTAAGACCCTCCACTTGTAAGACCCTCCACCTGTAAGATCCTCCACTTGTAAGACCCTCCACCTGTAAGACCCTCCACTTGTAAGACCCTCCACTTGTAAGACCCTCCACCTGTAAGACTCTCCACTTGTAAGACCCTCCACTTGTAAGACCCTCCACCTGTAAGACCCTCCACTTGTAAGACCCTCCACCTGTAAGACCCTCCACTTGTAAGACTCTCCACTTGTAAAACCCTTTAGGGATTTGAAATACCTTCTCGTCTTGGCTCCACTAGTACTGTACACACCCTCTCTAGCCTTAGTTTACAGTAATGTTGAAGTATATAATGAAGACTCACAGCTCATGGGTTAGAAAAACAAAAGATGCTTGTATTTATTTATTTATTTATTTATAGTTTATTTTAGAATCCCCGAAAGTTAGAACAAAATGGCTGACGGGACTCACAAGCGGGCGGTGTTTACAGTATGGACCAAGAATAAAAAATAAATGAAAAATAAAATAAATAAATCGTAAATTGGTGCATTGTTTCTCCAGGGGTAATTATAGAAGTACAAATGTTCTCCAGCAGTGGGTAACGATCATAGTCACGTATAGAGCTTCCGACGCAGGTAGATTGATATAGATGCATTACCTGGAGTTAGTGGGTTACAGGGGCCTCTTTCACGATGATATTAAAGGTGTTTTTTCCTTCTGTTTGTGGCACTTGAGGTGTTTAGGTTAGGTTTAATTAAAATGGTTTAGTTATAATAGTTATATTACGATAAGTTAAGTTACATTTAGAACTTTTGATTTGCATATATCGTGTTTTAGAAGGATTTGTTAGCTAATAAGTTTAATTTGGATAAGTTTAGTTTAATTAAGATCATTTGATTTTACAAGGTCGTATTATAATGACTGGGAACCATATATAAACCTGTTAGAGAAGTAAATATTTCTACGGCAGTGAATGAGTAGGTCAATAAGTGGTGTATAGAGCTGCTGACGCAACTTAAACGGTATATACTGTACATTATATGTTATCAGAGCTTTCCTGTTGTACGTAACCGCCTCCGTCAAAGTGTCTTAGTGGCTCATGTGAAGATTAGCCTCTAGTGTATTTAACCTCAAGATTAACTACACTGGCACTGCCTGACCTGACCTGACCTACCCTAACCTACCCTAACCTAACCTAACTTAATCTAACCTAATTTAACTTCCCAGGTAGCGTTAAGTTAATCATTAGTTGAAATAAGCTGGGAGGGTTAATCTTCAGGTAATCTACCTTAATTAACAATTTTGGTCAGGTGAGGCCTTCCTTACCTTACTCGAGAGCAGGAGGAGGAGGACTTGCTAACGTCTACAGATCATCGTCAACCAAGGCAGATATTGAATACCTTTTGTTTACCTTCGTGGCTTAAGAACACATCTTAACACCATAAGACTATTCGCCTCAATACAATAATACAGTAATTGATTATTGTATTCTAATAAAATTTACGGTGTATCTTATGAACCAGATTTATTGTTTGACCTTAGTGAATGAGAAACTGGTTGAGGTGTATTGTGGTAAACATCCTTAAGAGCAGCTCTGTGTGTTCTTACGACCTCAAAGTAACACAAAAGGTAGCCAATATCTACCCTTGGTCAGTCACTTTATGTAGATGTCAATTGTGTCATTTTTCTAGACTTAGTGCCCCCTGGAGGAGAAAGTAAATACAATGTTGATTTATTTTGGTCACAACACACGCTAGTAGATTATTTTTTCCTATTTAACTAAATAATTAACACTATGTAGCTAACTAATTATATGACTCAAAGATGGTAACCAATATGGCGTCGATATTGTTCACATACTCTATGATTAATAGATGTATTGTCTGTTTAATTTTAGGGAAGAATTTAATTTATAAACTTTTGAGAATCTGGATACAGGAGTCTTGTCTTTGCGTGTGTGTGTGTGTGTGGTGATGATGATGACGGATACTTTCCTCTGCAGTGAAAAAAATATCTTGACATTGCAAAGTTTAACTGTAAGCCGAAGGAACGTTTGTAATGTGACTTATTACGTGAAATTGTAACTTGAAATTCTTTGTGAAAAAATATTTCCCTATAAAGTTTGGCAGTAAACGAAGTATTACAGCAAGGTGTAACTTGTAGTTCCTTGTGGAGTAATTACCTATGTGGACGATACAGCTACTCGAGGGTGTAAGACCTAGAGTAGAAAGTCTTAAGACCTTACCTGAGGTTGAAAGACTCTTATAGTGGAACGTCTTAGGTATTGAAACTTTAATTACAGTAAATAAAATATAATCTACCTAAACATTCCTTCACCTGGCGACAACTAATGATACAGGTGGTGTAATAGCTCTTTAAAATTCCTCCGTTTGATATAATAATGACCACACATGAACTTATAATGTGCAATATCTTGATAACACATTAGCTGCAACATTACACATAGTCCAGTGTATGTGTAGTGAGGGACATCTACCTAAATGAGTTACAGAATGTGGAGTTGAGGCAAAAAAATGTTGGGACATGTTTGAGATCATCAGTTGAGCCAAACGTTTATACTCAATATTGTTTTAATGGTATTTTAGAGCGACCGAAAAATGTAAACAAAATGGCCGGCTAGGCTCGGGGGATCCACGAGTCCTCTTATAAAGGATCGACAATAAATGAAAACAAATCAGATTAATTTAAACACATTTCCAAGAGGCAGCTCCCTCTCACTCCCTACCCAGCATGACAACATTATGCAGCTCCCTCTCCATCCCTCCCCAGCATGACAGCATAATGCAGCTCCCTCTCCCTCCCTCCCTCCCCAGCATGACAGCATAATGCAGCTCCCTCTCCCTCCCTCCCCTGCATGACAGCATAATGCAGCTCCCTCTCCCTCCCTCCCCAGCATGACAGCACCCTGAAGTTCCTTAATGAGTTGGGCTCCAGACTTATTGAAACTACCAGAGACTCCAGGGCATCGATCTACTATTTACAAGACAACCAATTGGGAGATGATGGTAAGGGAAGGCGAAAGACATAGGTAGATTTTTACAGAACTTAATTTGGTTGGGACACAAAGACAGGCTGGAAGGGTGAGGTATGAGGATCTGGTAGGGTGGAATATGAGGGACTGGAATGGTAGGGTATGAGGGATTAACAGGGTAGGGTATGAGGGACTAACAGGGTAGGGTATGAGGAACTAGAAGGGTAGGGTATGAGGACTGGCAGGGTGGGGCATAAGAGACTAACAAAACTGGGTAGAAGGGTGTGACAATCTCCTCTTCTACACTAATCACGCCACACGTTCTCCCTAAGTCATCAAAAAATATACATTTGTCATGGTGTTCAAAAATTCCTCTTTTACCAACACAAGCTCTCGTTCTTGTAGCCATTGTGATTTAGGCTGAGGGGATAGAGAGATATAGTGAAAGAAGTAGGAACAGATAAAGAGAATGACAGACATAGATATGAGGATATAATAATTGTGGAAGGGGAAGGAAAGAGGAGGTGGAGATAGTGGTAGAGGAAGCAGGGAAGGAGAGTAGGGGAGAGAGAGTGATGATATATTAAGGTTAATAGAGACAAGGGGGGATAGGATAGGTAAAGAGGATACGACAGGGCAGATTTAATCTAATTTCATGGGTAAGAGATGGCAGGAAACCTAGTGAGTGAGTGAGTGGGACAACCATTGATCGTGATCACGCCCCAGTCCACAAGATCGTACACACAAGATAGTCAAAGGAACAGAGGGAACATATTCGGTTTGTTGTCGAACACTTGAATCAAAGGAGCAATAAGTTATTACTGAGTCACTGCACGTTGACTACATATTATAGTGTTTGTAAAGATCTTTCTTGTTACACTGGTCGAGAAGGTCAGATAGCGACCGTACCTGAGCTGTGGCCTATATCTACAGAACCTCGACCATATTAGTTGGTAAAATTGTCTTCGTTTTCTTTGGTGAGTGATCGTGTATTTCCAGATGTAATAACTGAAATGTGTTCAGTGTCTCCAGCAGGACCCGGCTGTACTCTCTTATTGCTGGGACCTCTATCAATCTGCCTACACGAATATCAATAAGACCCGTTTCAACTTCTCTACAAACTTTAAGAGCGTTCGGTCGAGGAGTTCAGGTACGAAAAAAGTATGTTAAGCGAGAATAAATTAACACGAGGCCAGTCAGTGTGTCAAAACAAGGTCGAGCCTACATCAACTGGCAATATAATCACATAAGGCGGATCATGACGATAACACATTTGTGCTTATTGTTTCATCAAAGTACTTAGGCAACATGTTAAATCTATTGTTTGTGTGAAAGTAAAAGGAGAAGCTGTACAGGTTGATCCACAGTTCCTGTTTCAACATCTAACAAAAGCATCAGGGAGAGTGTAAGGCAGGTGAGTAGTGTAACCACCCACTGTACTCTCATGGGTCTGGCCTAAGAAACACCTTATGGACTATGAGCTGTACACTGCTGCATCACATTAACCACTAGGAGTTGTAAACAAACACTCCAAAAGTGCCTTTATGGAGGAGACCGATGAATTTCAAAATGAACACTGTGACTCCTTTGTCTCGGTAGGGTCGTCAAAATCCTTTGTCTGTTGTGTCATATCGTCAAACACAAAATCGTAAACATACTTTTTGGAGCGTATCTACATCTTACAGCATGATGACACTAAATGGCCGCCTTAAAATGTTATTCTCAAAGACTTAATTATCCAATGAAAAATTCACCCACTAAAATTTAAGATCACGTTGAAGATAAACTCATTAAAGTTTTATACTGTACTATAATGGAAATTAAAGTTCACTCACTCGCACTCTTGGGCAGAAATTATAATTTAAGTTCTCATTTTAGAACAGTCTTGGCTGTTTTTAGGTCCTGCTATGGTTACTGTCTGAGTCATAATCAACCTCACTTGGCATCATCTATTTCATTTTGGCGCATTTCATGTTGGTGTATTTCATGTTGGTGTATTTCATGTTGGTGTATTTCATGTTGGTGATCACCTGCCACCCACCAGAGACTTGGGAAGGTTAGAAATAGTGTCATCTCTGTGTTTTATGACGTCTTCAAGGTTTATATCTTCACCTCACCTCCTGAACCACATCCTCAAGACGGACCATTTCTTACCCCTGGTCGTCTTCTTAGCTAATCAGGCTTATTTAATTCTTCTCTCACAGCGCTGCGCCCCCTGGCGAGAAACTCTCCCACATTTCTTGTAACTTTTAGAGAAGGAAAGTTTATTCTCAACTGGTTGTACAGATGAAGCGTCACAACTTCTCGATATCTTTGCTTTGTGATTATAATACCAACGTGTCTGAGTCGTGTATTTGTTTATAAACTTAATGGAATAATATTTACCCAAGTTTAAGAGGCACTAAAGACATTATAAGGGCTGGATATTTCAAATTATCTGCATCTCTTGAATCACTTGAATCAGGAGTGAGAAAATGAAATTAAAACAAAAAAGAATTGTAAGTGAATGAAATATCAAAATCCTTGAAAAAACTAAATTTCTTAAAACAGTAATGGACTAAGACAGCAGTGGAAGGTAAGGAGATTGGTGGAAAAGAAAGGAGAAGACCGAAGGAGGAAGGTAAAAGGAGGGAAGATGGAGGGGTAAAATAAAGGGGAAAGGAAGATGAAGGGGGAAGAAATGAATGGGGGAGATGGAAGGGAGGAAGAAGGGAGGGAAGATGAAGGGGTAAGATGGAGGAGAAAGACGATGGGGAGAAGAAGATGAAGGAGAAGATGAAAGGTGGAAGATGAAAGGCAGGAAGCGACAGTGCAAAATAGATCGACAAGAGACACAGTTG
>NW_024754419.1:0-1017 GCF_018991925.1 Homarus americanus | reverse complement strand
AAATGCCGTTTAATTACGTTAAATATCGTTAAACCATGTTAAATGGCAGTTAAACTAACGTTAAAATGGCGCTAATTACGTTTAAATGACGTTAACTAATGTTAAATGGCGTTAAACTAACGTTAAATGGCGTTAAACCAATGTTAAATGGCGTTAAACTAACGTTAAATGGCGTTTAATTAAGGTTAAATAACGTTAAACTAAACGTTAAATAAAGGCAACCTAACGGTAAATGGCGTTAACCGTTAAATGGTCGCAAACTAACGTTAAATGGCGTTAAACTAACGTTAAATGGCGTTAAACCAACGTTAAATGACGCAATTAACGTTAAATGACGTAAACTAATGTTAAATGGCGTTAAACCAACGTTAAATGGCGTTAAACTAATGTTAAATGGCGTTAAACCAACGTCAAATGGCGTTTACCAGAAACACGTTAAATCATTAAAATGCGTTAAACCAACGGTAAATGGCGTTAAACCAACGTTAAATGACGCTAACCAACGTTAAATGGCGTTAAACTAACGTTAAATGGCGTTAAACCAACGTTAAAAGGCGTTAAACTATCGTTAAATGGCATTAAACTAACGTTAAATGGCGTTAAACCAACGTTAAATGGCGGTAACCAACGTTAAATGGCGCAAACCAACGTTAAATGGCGTTAAACCAACGTTAAATGGTTAATTACGTTAAATAACGTTAAACCAACGTTAATGGCGTTAAACCAATTAATGGCGCAAACCAACGTTAAATGGCGTTAAACCAACGTTAACGGCGTTAAACCAACGTTAAATGGCGTTAAACCAACGTTAAATGACGTTAATTACGGCAACGACGTTAAACTAATGTTAATGGCGCGAACCAGCCAAACGTTAAACCATTAGCTGAACGGCATTAACCAACGTTAAATGGCGTTAAACCTAACGTTAAATGGCGGTAAACCAACGTTAAATGGCGTTAAACTAACGTTAAATGGCGCTGAAATTACGTTAACAACGTTAAACTAACGTTGGCGTAA
>NW_024754418.1:17500-21959 GCF_018991925.1 Homarus americanus | reverse complement strand
AAGTCCGGAACCGGGTTATCCGGCTGTTCGCGAACAGTCGGGTTTTAACCTTGCCTAACAAACGATCAACCAACTTCCACTCTCGAGGTGCGGTACGTTGACTGTCCTATCGTCCGCTCTTGTATGCTGGATTGCACTATTTCACTATATTAAGGGGAGAGGGTGCCTTCACACACATATTCGATGTGAAATATCTTCCGCCCCCCAGCGGAGCGCTTCGGCGCCTCTGCGAAGCAAAACGCGGCATTCAAAAACAACAACCAAAATTGCCGTCGATTTCCTCTCCCTGCCCTGCAATGGCTGGAGCAGAAGGAGAGCGAGAGAGAGAATAGTCTCATTGGGTCAGAGGAACGGCAGTGGAGCGGGCTAATGGCGAGTAGGCTCGCGATCTATCAATTACACTAGCCAGGTCGCTCTCCCTATTGAACATTATTACTCTCTCACGTCGCCACTGCGGTTTCCGCGACAGCAGCAGCATCATCATGATGTTGCATCCACCAATTAGTCCGGAACCGGGTTATTCGGCTGTCTGCGAACAGTCCGGTTTTAACCTTACCCAACATCCACTCTCGAGGTGCGGTACGGTGAATGTCCTATCGTCCGACTTTGTATGCTGGATTGCACTATTTCACTATATTAAGGGGAGAGGGTGCCTTCACACACATATTCGGTGTGAAATATCTTCCGCCCCCCAGCGGAGCGCCGCGCCTTCTGGCGGCTACAAAGCGCGCATTCAAAAAAACAACAACCAAAATTGTCATGCCGCTTCCTGCTCCTGCAATGGCTGGAGCAGTAAAGGAGAGAGAGAGAGAGAGAGATTTTAGCTCTATTGATCAGAGGAATGGCAGGAGCGGCTTATGATGCAGTATAGGCTCGCCATTTATCAATTACACTTGCCAGGTCTCTTCCGTTTGAACATTATTTACCTGTCTCTCTCTCTCTCGGCGCACACGCTGCCACCCTACTAGTTTCACATTATGCGATATAAGGCGGCCTTCGAACCGAACGGGCTCCTTTCGCTTTGCTGTCTGCCCAACTTAGCGGACTCTTGCGTTGGCTGATCACTCCGCTCAAGGTTCGTGCCGGCTCTTCAATGGCTACCAACCGTCTTCTTGACCGAGATTCATTGCACTATTCCACGCGCAAACGGCTACCCTAAATGTGCATAGACAACGCTCATGGTTCAACACGACCAGGGCGCAGTCTGGGAGCCGAGTATACTAAAAAGAGAGTTTAGCAGCCAAAACTCGTCAAAGCACACGTTGGGTTACCCCATCACCTAACAACGATGATGGCGGTTCCCACCCGTGAAATACACAACCTAACCAATATTGGGCGACGATGGCGCTCATGAGCCCACGCCCCCACAAACAGTAAGAGAAAGAGAGAGAGGAGGAGATGGGCCAATGTGCGGTCCCTCGCCCAATGTCTTATGCCTCGCTGGGGCAAAGAGAAGAGAAGAGGAGCGGATAAGGGAGGAGATTGGCCAACGTGCGGTCCCTCGCCCAATGTCGGCTGCCTCGCTGGAGCTGGGTAAAGAGGAGAGGAGCGGATAAGGGAGGAGATTGGCACACACGGTGGCGCTGCCGGCGGCGAGGATAGCAAGAGAAGGTGCAGTTTGATCTGATCATCTGGTTTGCTATTTCTCTAAGGCCAACGTGCGGTCCCTCGCCCAATGTCGGCTGCCTCGCTGGGGCAAAGAGAAGAGGAGAGGATAAGGGAGGAGATTGGCACACACGGTGGCGCTGCCGGCGCCGAGGATAGCGAGAGAAGGTGCAGTTTGATCTGATCATCTGGTTTGCTATTTCTCTAAGGCCAACGTGCGGTCCCTCGCCCAATGGCTTCTGCCTCGCTGGGGCAAAGAGAAGAGGAGCGGATAAGGGAGGAGATTCGCCAACGTGCGGTCCCTCGCCCAATGTCGGCTGCCTCGCTGGAGCTGGGGCAAAGAGGAGCGGATAAGGGAGGAGATTGGCACACACGGTGGCGCTGCCGGCGCCGAGGATAGCAAGAGAAGGTGCAGTTAGATCTGATCATCTGGTTTGCTATTTCTCTAAGGCCAACGTGCGGTCCCTCGCCCAATGTCTTCTGCCTCTCTCAATCTCACTATTTTGGCCGCCGTGATAGGCGCCGCCAACAGCAGCAGCTACCTGGTTGATCCTGCCAGTAGTCATATGCTTGTCTCAAAGATTAAGCCATGCATGTGTAAGTACAAGCCGATTTAAGGCGAAACCGCGAATGGCTCATTAAATCAGCTATGTTTCATTGGATCTGCAAACCCACTTACTTGGATAACTGTGGCAATTCTAGAGCTAATACATGCAATTGGTCTCTGACCGCAAGGGAAGAGCGCTTTTATTAGTTCAAAACTGGTCGGGCCCCGGTCCGTAACCCACCTGTGGTGAATCTGAATAACTTCGGGCTGAGCGCACGGTCTCCGCACCGGCGCCGCTTCTTTCAAGTGTCTGCCTTATCAGCTTTTGATTGTAGGTTATGCGCCTACAATGGCTATAACGGGTAACGGGGAATCAGGGTTCGATTCCGGAGAGGGAGCCTGAGAAACGGCTACCACATCTAAGGAAGGCAGCAGGCACGCAAATTACCCACTCCCGGCACGGGGAGGTAGTGACGATAAATAACGATGTGAGTCTCATCCGAGGCCTCTAAATCGGAATGAGTACACTTTAAATCCTTTAACGAGTATCCATTGGAGGGCAAGTCTGGTGCCAGCAGCCAGCGTAATTCCAGCTCCAATAGCTTATATTAAAGTTGTTGCGTTAAAGCTCGTAGTTGATCTCAGTTCCGACTGACGGTGCACCGCCCGGTGTTTACTGTCATCTCGAATACGCTTCCGCCGCTCGCACGGGATGCTCTTTTGTCGAAAGTGTCCCGAAAAGGCCGGAGAGTTTACTTTGAAAAAATTAGAGGCTCAGAGCAGGCTATTTGAATGGCCCGGCCGGTGATGCATGGAATAATGGAATAGGACCTCGGTTCATTTTAAGGCTTTCGGAACCAGAGGTAATGACTAATCGAACAGGCGGGGCATTCAGACAGGACGCTTATGAAATTCTGGACCGCCGCAAGACGAACTACCGCGAAAGCATTTGCCAAGGATGTTTTCATTAATCAAGAACGAAAAGTTAGAGTGTCCGGCGATCAGATACCGCCCTAGTTCTAACCACATGTTCAGCGATCCCGCCGGCGCTATTCCTACGACCCGCGGGTACCGGAAACCAAAGTTCCTTTGGGTTCCGGGAAGTATGGTTGCAAAGCTGAAACTTAAAGGAATTGACGGAAGCGGGCACCACCAGGGAGGGAGAGCCTGCGCTTAAATTTGACTCAACACGGAAACCTCACTGCGCCCGTTGATTGATAGGGGATAAGCGCAATTTTAGCCGCGACGAGATTGAGCAATAACATATCTGTGATGCCCTTTAGATGTTCTGGGTCGCGACGCCGGGCTACACTGAAGGGATCAACGAGTTTTCCTCCTCGGTGAGGAGCGTGGTAACCCGCTCAAAGCCTTCTTTGATAGGATTGGGCTTGCAATTGTTTCATGAACGAGGAATTCCCAGTAAGTGCAAGTCATCAGCTTGCGCTGACTACGTCCCTGCCCTTTGTACACACCGCCCGTCGCTACTACCCATTGAATGATTTAGTGAGGCCTTCGGACTGGCGCTCTTGGATTGTCGGCCCCGTTGCCCGCGAGGGTTTTCTGGGGTCGTCGCCTCGAGCTGACGGAAAGATGTCCAAACTTGATCATTTAGAGGAAGTAAAAGTCGTAACAAGGTTTCCGTAGGTGAACCTGCGGAAGGATCATTAACAGAGAGAAAGAGAACGGGGCGCTCTTAAAACTACTACTACTCTCCTGATTTGGGCGGTCTCGGGCTCTGCTCTGGCAACTCCAGCAGCGAAAGAGGACAATCCCGGCCCCCGCACCAAAAATAGGTACCACCACGCTGTAGGTGGACCACACTCGGGCGAGAGCGCGAAGACCGGAGGAGGAGGACGGACGGGGCTTTGGACGGCTGCCCGCCCGTTCCTTACTACCGGCGAATAAGCCTCTTGACCCAAAAAGAGTGAAATTCAAGTGTCAAAAAACAACAACAAGCCGTCCGGCCAAACCCAAACCACAAACTTGGGCTATGTCTGTCAAACCCTTTCATTGAGACTCGACCTGTGATGGTTAGTCGCAAAAAGACCAAATGGCAAATACACAACTCTTAACGGGGGATCACTCGGCTCGTGGGTCGATGAAGACCGCATAAATCCAGCGTGGTCGGTATGTGAATCGCAAGAATACCAGATACATCGGCTGTTGAACGCATATTGGCAGCGGCGGCAGCCATATGAGCTTGTCGCCGCCACTCTACGCAGGGTCGGAAATATACATCCATCGGTTGCTGCGAGTTCGGTGCCTGCTGACTGTCTCCCCGACACGAGGGTAACCCGAACCGAGCTT
>NW_024754418.1:0-10000 GCF_018991925.1 Homarus americanus | reverse complement strand
GTAGGTAGGCTGTTTCTACTTCTAAGTCCTCTTCTTCCTTTTTTCATCCCCTCATGCACCTCGCTTCTTGAACGGGAGTAAGGGACTTCGCGATGAAATGCGTCGATCCGCCGCAAGGGAAACCGTGATAGCAGGGCACCCTTGTCCGGGGGTCACCGGTAGGTGGCAACTTTTTAGATATTACTATAGTTCTTGTGTAACCTGGTGCAGAGCCCTATCGGCCCAAGAGGTGGGGGCGGGTCATCGCTCCCAGGCAGGAGCCCTGTGTTATAGGTAGGATTAGGATGCAATCAAGAAGATGACAACTAGCATTAGAATAAAACATAGAGATAAGGGACACTCTATTGAAGGGGAAAAGTGGTGAGAAAATCACTTACAAATGTAAAACTGCAAGTCCCACTAACTAGAATAATATTCAGCACCAATGAAGGTTTTTGAAGTAATCTGTAAAGATGACTTTGATTCAGATAAAACTTTTCTCAAAAAAGACGCCAAAGAGATATATTTTACAATGAAGGCCTTATTGTTGTCATGCCACCAGAACAAAAAGCAAAAAGATCAGTTTTTGTTCGTCAAGTCGATCAAGAGATCGGGAGGAAGACCTGAAAGAAGAACTGAACGCCAAAATAGGTGGATGAAGATTGAAGAAGTCATTAAGATAAAGGACTATACTCATGTTTGAAGAAGTGTCAATGGCTGAGAAAGTTTTACAACAGGGCTTTCTAATATTCAACATGTCAGTCACACCACATCAAATAAAGAAGGAGACATTCATCAGTCTGCAAACTTGCTTCTCCTGCTACAAATATGAAGAACACACAACGAGAGACTGTCCGAAAAAAGAAAAAAAGTACTGCTCAGATTGTGCAGGCGACGACCATACCTACACTGAATGTAAGAATACACATAAGGCTGTCTCAACTGTAAGAGAAACGGAATGTATACATAGGACATAGACGTTAGCAATGGCATGCCCAATAAAAACACATGACAAAGTACAAGAAACAAGGAAAAGGAACAAGACAGAAGGATATCTACATAATGCCGAAATAGCAAAGAGAGCGTCCAAGAGGCTCATAGACCAGAATCCACAGTATTAAACCTAAGTGAGCCAATACATGATAAAGGTAATGATAGGTTGAATCCATGCAATATTTGCACAATATCATTGCACCCGGATCATACAATGAGGAATTAAGGAAAATGTTTAAATTGAATAACCTACCAGAGATGATATTTCCAGAGAATCCACAACCAAAACTATTTCAGACAACATATGCAAGCGAACTGAGAGAAAGACTACATCAAGACGAACAAAGGTTTGAGCAAGGAGCAACAGCTGATACACAAGGAACACAAGCGACTGATAGAGATCCCAGACAAATGACTAGAAGTGACAAAGAGAAGATAGAAATAACAAAAGGACAGACAAAGGAGTAGGAGGAGAGAAGATAAGATGGAAACTGATCACAATATACAACCTGAATCTGCTGAAGAAATTGGATTAAAAGTTATCAATACAACAAAACATGGAATCCCAACATCGAGACCAACAGGAGGGACAATAGTAAAAAACTGTGAAGGAGGGATATACAAGTGGACATATCAAGAAAAATCCCTAAGTGAAGATTATGTCTGGTCACTAATTACTACGGACAAACTAAAGATTACGGCCAAAGACTTTAAAATAGTAGACCCGTCAGAGTATAGAAGAGTCAGAAGCGGGAAACAGGATGATAGGTCTCCACTCCAACTGACTGCCACAATCCAAGTATAAGAAATAATGGACAATAGACAAACAGTAAGAACTTTAAGAATAATAAAAAACAACGTAAGAAACTGAAGACCCGAGAGAATTAACCTAAGTAATATATATCGCGAAATTGACCCTGACATTATACTAATAAACAGTCACGGTGAGACAGAAAACAACAACATAAAACTCTTTAACTATTATGTAAACCAAAGAAATAAATCGGCGAGAAAATGACGGAGTAGCCGGAGAAGGGTTAAAAGAAACTTAAATTTAAAACCCAATTGATGACTTCAGGATGAATTTCTAGCAATAAAATAAATACAACTCAAGGAGACGTAATTATTGCTACTACTTCTTACCTATAGAAGACCTATTAAAATTGGCTAACAATAGTCATCTGATGTACATCTTAGGAGACTTTAACGCCAGACATAGGATTTTTGACAATACAAATAATAACGTCGTGGGAAACGCCCTTAATCAATTAATAAATTTAGGAAAAATCAATCATCTGGGTCCTAACTTTCCAACCTGGAGAAATCACAATACACAATCGACACCAGACAAAATTTTTACCAACAACAAAGCCTTTTTCAATTACCATATAATACAGGCAGTGACCATCTGCCAATTATACTAACACTGTCAACAAGCCCCATACAGATACCAATAAAAAAGAGACTGAAAATGAGTAAAACAGACTGGGACAGCTTTCAAAGACGACTTAAGTAATCACCACTCGATTAACCTACAAGGAAAACAACAGAAGATATAGACTCAGAAATGGACAGACTGCACTCAGCAATAAAAACATCTATAACCAAACACACTCCTACTTCACACTTTAGAACATTACCCAACAACAGACTACCAGAAGAAGTTAAATTAATCCAGACCTATTACAATGAAATAAACAGGTATATGGAAAGACACGGCAGTAACAGATGGCTATTGTTACGAGTTGGGGATTTAGAATATAGTTATACGTCTACCCAGATCCCAACAGGTAACAACAATAAAAACAAAGACAATCGGACTATAAAAGGGTAGACAAAGGATGCGAGTTTTCGTTGTATATAATAGAGTACCATAAATCCCTTAACAAAATATTCAGCTTATAAATTACCCTTAACCAAACTTAACCTAAACATTAACAGTATATACATATTAATAAACATAAAACAATCTCGAAGCAAGTGGACGTGGGGAAATTAATACAAGAGATACTAGTACTTAAGTGAGGAGCTGAGATGGCTGACGAGTAAGGCTGAGTATTGTAGAAGACGGTAGGTAGTCACTGCACGTACGTAGGTTTAGAGGATAGATGATCCTGTGGTCACTTCCCAGAGCCAAGTGCTCTCCTCGAATTGGAGGTGACGCAACAACCAGGATAGGAGAAGGGAAACCTCGGAGTGGTAACTAAGACGAGTCATACTCGTGTCTCGTCCCTAGATGGCGTTGCTCGTGGTGCTGGGTAGGTAGATCAGGACAATAGATGGCGTGCTTCGTAGTGCTGGGTGGAGGGTTCGTAACACACCCCTCCAAAGACCTCCGTAGCGGGCGCGAAGGAGGTGATCACCTGGTGCGTCTGGAGAGTAGCTGCTGCATTTCCACTGGAGCTCGGGATAAGGAGTCTGCAATCAGGTTATAGGGCTGGGTGAGGAGAGCCCAGCGGAGGATTCGCTGGTTGGAGGTCTTGTTGGTTTGGATGAACGTGAGTGGGTTATGGTCGGTGAAGACTAGGGTTGTTTGTGGGCAAGACTGGAGGTAACATTCAAACTTCTTTATTGCCAACACCAGAGCCAAGGCCTCCTTCTCTATGGTCGAGTAGTTGGTCTGATGTTTTTCAACTTGGCGGAGTAATATGCCACAGGGTGAAGAACATCAGTGGTTGGGTCGGGTTGTAGGAGCACAGCCCCCACTCCGACACCACTAGCGTCGATTTGCAGATGGAAGGGCGAGGTGTAGTCAGGCTTGGAGGCAAGGAAGGCTTTGAGGCGGTGGAAAGACTGGTCGCACCTCTGGTTCCAGATGTAAGGGACCGCAGAACTGGTAAGGTCTGTGAGGGTCCGGCCACGCTGGAGAAGTTACTGCAGAACCGACGGTAGTAGCCGCACATCCCCAGGAAGCGCATGAGTTCCTTCCTCGTCCTTGGAGTGGGAAGGACAAGATGGCTAACGTTTGCGTCCTTGGGTCTCACCATACCATGCCCAACGATATGTCCCACTGAGGCCCGGCCAAAAGCAGATTTAGCCAGGTTTATGGTGAATCCAGTCTCTTGCAGTCGTGCAAACAGTATCTCCAAACGCACCAGATGTTCGTCCCAGCTGTCCGACACCACCACCAGGTCATCCAGGTAGGCGAACGTCCCACCTAGGTCCTGAATTAGGAAGTTGATGGCCCTCTGGAATGTGGCCGGAGCATTAGAAAAGCCAAACGCCATAACCAAATAAAAAAAGACCAAATGGAGTTATAAATGCCGAGATTATTTTGGCCCTATCCGTGAGTCCCACTTGATAATATCCTTTCAATAAGTCCACCGTACTGATAAATTTGGCACAGCCTATGCTGTATTATATCTTCAATCAAAGGTAAGGGTAGGAGTCTGAGACAGTGACCTGGTTCACTTTACGATAATCGGTACAGAAACGAAAAGTGCCATCGGGTTTTGGAATGAAGGCAAGGTGAAGCCCAGGGGAGGTACTAGGCTCAGCTAAGTTATGTTTTAACAAAAATCTACCTCCTTTTTCATAATCTCTTTTTTTTGTGGATTTAGTCGATAGGCTGATTGCCTAATGGGATGTACATCATCCGAGATTAGCTTAATATCATGTTTAAGTATATTGCAAAACCCTGGGAGGTCTGATGTGACTTTAGGAAATGTTGATAATAACTTAGTGAGATCTTTTGCTTGAGATGGATTCAGAACAGAAAAATACTCATCCAAGTTGTTGAGTATGTGACTGTTAGTAGGGTTTTCTTTAGGTAGAGGGAAGTCTAAATTCTCCAATACAGGTTGACTTATAGCCTCTGGGATGTCTTCCTCTGACTGCCTGGAATGGTAAAGTTTCATGAGATTAATGTGAACAAGTTGTGAATCTTTTCTGCGATCAGGAGGATGGACTATATAGCGAGGAGGAGATAGTTTTATTAGCAACTATATAGGACCAGTAAACCGCTTTTTAAGGAGAGTTCCGAATGGCAGGAAAGAGCTAACACTTTGTCACCTGGAGAAAATGATCTTTAACTAATTTAGGTTGGGACTTCACCCATTTTTTCTTGACTTTTGTTTGACTGAGCAATGGCTCTTGACTTCAGTTAATTCATCCCCAAAGTGTCAATGTATTGGGAAACTGTTGCGAGCTTAATAGAGATGGAGTGTCAAACCACTGCTCCTTTACTATTTTAAGGTCCCCTATTTCCATTCCCATATAGTAACTCGAACGGGGAGAAACCCAATGACTCCTGGGGACATTCCCCGATGGCAAAGAGTAACAAGTCTATGCTTTCATCCCATTCCTTTTGGTGTTCTATACAGTATTTTTTGAGCATTGATGTACAATGGTCCACACTGAGGTCTTTCATCACCTGTTTGAAAAGATTGCTCGTAAAATTGGTGCCCTGATCGGATTGGATCTCTTTAGGAATGCCCACTGAAGTGAAAAGGTGCAAAAGATGTTTGATTACGTTTTTTGAAGTGATGCTTTTAAGGGGAAAAGCCTCAGGATAACGTGTACTGGTATCCATAACTGTGAGCAGGAATTGATTTCCCTTCTTAGTCTTTGGTAATGGGCCCACACAATCCACAACAATCTTTTCAAATGGTGTAGAAAATAATGGGATGGGCTTAATATGACAAGATTTTAGGTATTTTGACACATCCTTCCTAAGTCCAGGCCAATAATAGTGTTGGAGGAGCTTTTTTTATGTTTTCAGGATTCCCAAATGTCCTGAAATACCATCATGGGCAAGGGCCAATAATGCTGGTCTGACTGAGGTGGGAATTACCACTTGATGTATTTCAGACCACGTGTCTAGATGGGCAAGCTCAGGGGCCTATAGGCCCTCATCAAAACCCCTTCATGATAATAAAACACGGAAGGGTGTTAAAATTTTACCCTCAACTGCTGCATGATGAAGTTTAGTCAAAGATGGATCAGATTGTTGGGCTTTAACGAGCTCATCCTTACTAATTGTCTTATTGTACAGATCTTCTGTGGGTAGGAAAATATTAGAGGTGGTTTTAGACGAAGAGGGCCCATTTCGCACAATCTGTGACCGGGTGACAGCACAAGATGGGGAAAAGATGAGGAATAGTTTTTTAAGGTCAGTGGTGGAGTTGACAGGTAAGGGAGAGTCGACTGTCTTTATGTTAGGAACCACTAGATCTCCTACCAAGTCATTACCAATAATAAAATGAATGCCGCACACAGGCATTGGGTTTTCCTATGGCTATTTGCACTTCAGTAATCAAGGGACATTGAGGTGCACTTTAGCTAAAGGATAGGAAGAATGGGATGAGATCTGAAATTAGAACACTCTCATTAGTAAATGCGGTAGATATATCGGGAATGACGTTAAACAGGAGGATAGATTGTGCTGCGCCCGTATCACGTAGTATACGAATAGGGAAAGAACGAGACCCCTCTATGATTGAAATTTTTCCTCATAGGTGAATGAAGAGAAGAGATCCTGATGGGCCTTTCCACATTGGTATTTGCTATTGGTTTGGACTTGGGATCCAGGGAACTACTTTTTAGCAATTCGACACTTTGGGTGTTTACAATTCTGGATCGTATGGCCTGGTTTTTTACAGTAAGAACAATAAAACTTGGTTGCATCAGGGGGGGTAGGTGTGGGACCTTTCGACCTACCACTCACGTCCCCAAGGTTATCAGCAGAGGAGGACCTAACATGTCGGAAAGTACCACGTTCCCTACGGCACAGTGACTCCACCAGCAAGGCGTACTCATCAGCCAGCTCAGCCGCACGTCCTGAATTAACCTCTCCACGCTCCTCCACATGCTTCAAGATGTGAAATGGTATCTTGTTCTTCCACTCCTCCAGGACTACCAAGTTTAATAACCCTAGAAAGTCGGAGGCATCAGTTTCTAAACCACTTCTTAAAAACCTAGTTTTCTTGAGCAAACTCAACAAAGGTGTGGAAATACGGTTAGTTTACGAAACTTCTGCCGGCATCCATCTGGCGTGATAGCATAAGAGGAGACATTCTTATGCTATCATAGTCATCAGTCTGGTCTAAACAGTTATAAACTCTACGAGCCTTACCATATAATTTAGGAACTAACACTGACACCCACTGGTCCTTTGGCCACTCATTCTTCCCGGCTATTTTCTCAAAAGTCCTAAATGACCCGTCCATATCGGATTCATCAAACCCGGGAACAAGGGAAGAAGCAGTAGCAGGGTTAAAAGCAGCTAGTTTCTCTTAATGCCACTTCTTTTGATCTAAACTCCGATGTTAAGGTGACTTCTATCTCTCTTACCTGTAGTTCTTTCAGTCTAACCTCCTGCTCCAACTTGGCCCGTTCCATCATTTCCTCATGCTCCAACTTGGCCTGTTCCGACCTTCCCTCATGCCCCAACTTGTGCTCCAACTTGGCCTGTTCCGACTCCTGCTCCAACTCGAGTTCTTTCATTTTGATTTGGAACTCGAACCTAGCTCGTTCCAGTTCTAAGGCGTCTATTCGTTGTGTTTCTTGTTGAGGGCTAGCCAGACCTGAAGCAACTTCTGAGTGAGGAGGGGTGGTGGATAGTGGTTGAAGTTTCTTGGACATGGGCGTTAATCTGTCAACAGCGGATTCTTTTAAAACTTCATGTTGAACCAGCACTTCAATCACATGATTTTTTAACATTTCCTTAGTCAGTTGCTGTAAAAATGGGATATTATAATAGTTGGCTATTTCTTTCCATTCTTTCTTCAGGATATTAACACGTAATTTAGCTACGGAAGGATTTTCAATAAAATCCTGGAGATCAAAACCTGAGGTGGCCATTGTTAAGAAAAAATAGGATAAATTAACTAATGGTCAAAAGATAAGATAAGTGGATAACCCTAGAAAATATCACGGCAGTGGATAACCAGAAAGTCCCGGAAACTAACCAAGTTATACCTAGGGAAATTACACTTATGATTATTGTTCTTCTGAGAAGATCCTAGGGTTAAGGGGATAAGACTTGAAAGAGGTAGGGCGTATACGGCACATTAAAGATCCGGATTAACAACCCTGATAAATGGTATGATTGGACCCCTGAATGAGATAATGAGAAGAACAATAATTGAGGCTTTATAATTATGGGGTCCTGGTAGAGCGGGGCGTCCCAAGATATCACTTCACCGTAACCAGTGCGACTATGGAAATAGCCCACCGGAGTGAGGGGTACGGCATTAAACAGATCCGATTCTTCCCTCACACTCGATAAGACTTACTACGACAATCACGTGTAATAACAGGTGTTTTATGACACTTGGAACCTAATATCCTACGTCTGTCACTCTACTGTACGATAATACCAATATATGCAAACACATGCGAAGGAAACTTTAAACCACCGTAAAGCAATTGTGAACAGAAGTGACTGGGAGGAATAATGAACAATGAGTAACAAGGGGGGAAGGAATATGGCACTTAATGTTGTGTCCTGTCACGGTCGCCATTTGTTACGAGTTGGGGATTTAGAATATAGTTAAGAGTCTACCCAGATCCCAACAGGCAACAACAATAAAAAAAACAAAGACAATCGGACTATAAAAGGGTAGACAAAGGATGAGAGTTTTTGTTGTGTATAATAAAGTACCATAAATTCCTTAACAAAATATTCAGCTTTCTATAATTTACCCTTAACCATACTTAACCTAAACATTAACAGTATATACATATTAATACAACATAAACAACTTGAAATAGTGGACGGGGAAAAATTAACAAGAGATACTAGTACTTAAGTGAGGAGCTGAGATGGTCAGACGAGTAAGGCTGAGTATTGTAGAAGACGGTAGTCACTGCACGTACGTGTAGGTTTAGAGGGGATAGATGATCCTGGTGGTCACTTCCCAGGAGCCAAGTGCTTCTCCTCGAATTGGAGGTGACGCAAACAACCAGGATAGGGAGAAGGAAACCTCGGAGTGGTAACTAAGACGAGTCATACTGTGTCTCTCGGGTCCCTAGATTATGTTGCTCGTGGTGCTGGGTAGGTAGACTAGACAATAGATGGCGGTGCTTCAGAAGCAATATTTATTAAGATAGCACCACAGATACAAAATTAAGAGACGCATAAGGAAGCAAACAATAAAAAATGGAATGATATTATAATGGCGGCCGACATGACTAAAGACACAAAACATTTTGGACTCTATAAACAAGATGAGGGGCACAATAAGCAAAAACACCATACATTAAAAGACCAAATGGAAACAAAATTGCACGAGGAAAATGAACAAGAGTCAGCATTCAAAAGGAATGGGTAAAAAGTTTTAAAAATATCAGATGAGGAAAATGAAGATTTTGATAGCAGAACACGAAGAAAGGATAGAAGAAGAAATGGGGAAGACAAATACATAGAATCACCCCAAGGCAATATATATAGACTATAACTTATTACCTAATAATCAAATAATAAACTATGAGAAATGATGCACTGTCCAGAAATTTATGAAAGTCTCTGGCCCACAGGTATTACACGAAATATGATCATGAATCTACCTGAAAACATTTTAAATACACTATTAAACATTTATAACGCATGCTTAATAACTGGTTACTTTCCAGACAAACTAAAATATGCTAAATGAGGATATCTTAAAGAGGGTAAGGACAATATGAAATATTAAACTACAGGCCAGTAATATCTTTATTAGAAATTACCGAAACTATTGGAAAAATATTAAATTCAAGACTTATAGCCTTTTTAACACAACATGGAAAAACTAACAACAGACAACATGGATTTATGCCCAATAGAAATACCCTAACTGCAATAGCTATAATAACGGAAATAATTGCAATAGAAAAAAGCAAGGGTAACCAGATCAATATAATTTTAAGGGATGTTTCTAAGGCTTTTGATAAAGTTGGGCATTTAGGCTTGAAATATAAAATATTAAAACTGGGACTTAACGAATACATGCTAAGAATATTGTGTAACTATTTAGATGATAGGAGAGCACAAATTCAAATTGGAAACTTTAGGAACTATGTTTAATCTTGAGAGTGGAGTACCTCA
>NW_024754417.1:0-28588 GCF_018991925.1 Homarus americanus | reverse complement strand
TTTATACTCGATAAGAGGAATTTGTTATACTCGATCAGGGGACTTTGTCTTACTCGATCAGGGCCCTTTGCTATACTCAACCAGGGGACTTTGTTATAATCGATCAGGGGACTTTGCTATGCTTGATATGGGGACTTTGTTATACTTGGCCAGTGGACTTTTTTTACTCGATCAGGGGACTTTGTTATACTAGTATCAGGGAACTTTGTTATTCTCGACCAGGGGACTTTGTTATACTCGGTCAGGGACTTTGTTATAATCAATCAGGGGACTTTGTTATGCTCGATCTGGGGACTTTGTTATACTGGGCCAGGAGACTGTGTTATACTCGATCAGGGGATATGTTATACTCGATCAGGGGACTTTGTTATACTGGACCAGGGAACTTTGTTATACTCGATCAGGGGACTTTGTTATACTCGATCAGGGGACTTTGTTATACTCGTCCAGGGGGCTTTGTTGTACTCGATCAGGGGACTTTGTTATACTCGATCAGGGGACTTGTCTTACTCGATCAGGGCCCTTTGCTATAACTCTGGATCATCGGACTTTGTTATACCTGATATGTCTTTGTTATAACGATATGGGGGACCTCGTTATGCTCGGCCAGGGACTCCTGACACTGGGATCGCGGGACTTTGCTATGTTACCAGATCAGAGTCTTTGTTATACCCGGGATCAGGGCCTGTTAGTATTCAGACCATCGAACTTGTTATACTCGATAAGGGTTCTTGTATTACCTGATAAGTGGAATTGCTATACTCGATATGGGACTTGTTAGACCTGAACAGGGGACTTTGTTACTCTGACCAGGATTCTGATTAGCACAGTCATACCGACCTGTGACTTTTGTTATACCCCGATGAGGGCCTTCTTATACCTGATCAGGGCCTTGTTATACTAGGATAAGGGGACTTTATTATACCTGGTTCAGGGCTCCAGCACTCTGTCAAGTGGGCTTTTGTTACCAGGATCAGGACTTGTTATACTCGATCAAGGGACTTTGTCTTACTCGATGAGGGCCCTTTGTTATACTCGACCAGGGGACATTGTTATAATTGATCAGGGGACTTTGTTTTGTTCGATCTGGGGACTTTGTTATACTGCGCCAGGAGACGTTGTTATATTCGATGAGGGGATATGTTATACTCGATCAGGGTCTTTGTTAGATTGGACCAGGGGACTTTGTTATACTCGATCAGGGGACTTTGTTATACTCGTCCACTGGGCTTTGTTATACTCGATGAGGGGACTTTGTTATACTCGATCAAGGACTTTGTTATACTCGACAAGGGGACTTTTTTATACTTGACCAATGGACTTTGTTATACTCGATGAGGGGCCTTTGTTATACTCGATCTGGGGACTTTGTTATACTCGATCAGGGTACTTTTTTATACTTGACCAATGGACTTTGTTATACTCGACCAGGGGACTTTGTTATAATCGATCAGGGGACTTTGTTTTGTTCGATCTGGGGACTTTGTTATACTGCGCCAGGAGACGTTGTTATACTCGATGAGGGGATATGATATACTCGACCAGGGTCTTTGTTATATTGGTCCAGGAAACTTTGTTATACTCGATCAGGGACTTTGTTATACTCGATCAGGGGACTTTGTTATACTCGTCCAGGGGGCTTTGTTATGCTCGATCTAGGGACTTTGTTATACTGGTTCAGGAAACGTTGTTATACTCGATCAGGGGACTTTGTTATACTGGACCAGGGGACTTTGTTATACTCGTCCATGGGGCTTTTTTATATTAGGATCAGGGGACTTTGTTATTATCGACCAGGGGACTTTGTTATACTCAACCAGAGGCCTTTCTTATACTCGGTCGGGTGACTTTGTTATAATCGATCAGGGGACTTTGTTATGCTCGATCTGGGGATTTTGTTATACTGGGCCTGGAGACTTTGTTATACTCGATCAGGGGATATGTTATACTCGATCAGGGGATTTTTTTATACTTGACCAGAGGAGTTTGTTTTACTCGATCAGGGGATATGTTATACTCGATCAGTGGACTTTGTTATACTCGATTAGGGGCCTTTGTTATACTCGATGAGGGGGCTTTGTTATACTCGACCAGGGGACTTTTTTATACTCGATCAGGGAACTTTGTTATACTCAACCAGGGGACTTTTTTAAAATTAATCATGGGACTTTGTCATACTCGATCAGGGGAATTTTGTTATACAAGATAAGGGGACTTTGTTATACTCAATCAGGGGACTTTGTTATGCTCGATTAGGGGCCTTTGTTATACTCGATGAGGGGGCTTTGTTATACTCGACAAGGGGACTTTGTTATACTCGATCAGGGAACTTTGTTATACTCCACCAGGGGACTTTTTTTAAATTAATCAGGGGACTTTGTTATACTCAATCATGGGACTTTGTTATACTCGATGAGGGGTTTTGGTTATCCTCGATCAGGGGACTTTGTTATACTCGACTAGGGGACTTTGTTATACTCGATCAGGGGACTTTGTTATACTCGACCAGAGGACTTTTTTATACTCGATCAGGGGATATGTTATACTCGATGAGGGGTTTTTCTATACTTGATTAGGGGACTTTGTTATACTCGATCAGGGGAATTTTGTTATACTCGATGAGAGGACTTTGTTATACTCGACCAGGGGCCTTTGTTATACTCGATAAGAAAATTTTGTTATACTCGACCAAGGGACTTTGTCATACTCGATCAAGGGACTTTTGTTATACTCGATCAGGGGACTTAGCTATACTCGTCCAGGGTCCTTTGTTATACTCGATCAGGGGACTTTGTTATATGGACCAGTGGACTTTTTTTACTCGATCAGGGGACTTTGTTATACTAGTATCAGGGAACTTTGTTATTCTCGACCAGGGGACTTTGTTATACTCGGTCAGGGACTTTGTTATAATCAATCAGGGGACTTTGTTATGCTCGATCTGGGGACTTTGTTATACTGGGCCAGGAGACTGTGTTATACTCGATCAGGGGATATGTTATACTCGATCAGGGGACTTTGTTATACTTGGCCAGGGAACTTTGTTATACTCGATCAGGGGACTTTGTTATACTCGATCAGGGGACTTTGTTATACTCGTCCAGGGGGCTTTGTTGTACTCGATCAGGGGACTTTGTTATACTCGATCAGGGGACTTGTCTTACTCGATCAGGGCCCTTTGCTATACTCGATCACCGGACTTTGTTATACTCGATAAGGGGTCTTTGTTATACTCGATATGGGGACTTTGTTATACCGGGCCAGGGGACTTTTTTATACTCGATCAGGGGACTTTGTTATACACGAACAGGGAACTTTTGTTATACTCGATCAGGGGCCTTTGTTATACTCGATCACCGGACTTTGTTATACTCGATAAGGGGTCTTTGTAATACTCGATAAGGGGAATTTGCTATACTCGATAAGGGGACTTTGTTAGACTCGAACAGGGGACTTTGTTATACTCGACCAGGGGACTTTGTTATACTCGATTAGGCGGCTTAGTTATACTCGATCAGGTGACTTTGTTATACTCGATGAGGGGCCTTTCTTATACTCGATCAGGGGCCTTTGTTATACTAGATAAGGGGACTTTGTTATACTCGGTTCAGGGGTCTTTGTTATACTCGTCCAGTGGGCTTTGTTATACTAGGATCAGGGGACTTTGTTATACTCGATCAAGGGACTTTGTCTTACTCGATGAGGGCCCTTTGTTATACTCGACCAGGGGACATTGTTATAATTGATCAGGGGACTTTGTTTTGTTCGATCTGGGGACTTTGTTATACTGCGCCAGGAGACGTTGTTATATTCGATGAGGGGATATGTTATACTCGATCAGGGTCTTTGTTAGATTGGACCAGGGGACTTTGTTATACTCGATCAGGGGACTTTGTTATACTCGTCCACTGGGCTTTGTTATACTCGATCAGGGGACTTTGTTATACTCGATCAAGGACTTTGTTATACTCGACAAGGGGACTTTTTTATACTTGACCAATGGACTTTGTTATACTCGATGAGGGGCCTTTGTTATACTCGATCTGGGGACTTTGTTATACTCGATCAGGGGACTTTTTTATACTTGACCAATGGACTTTGTTATACTCGACCAGGGGACTTTGTTATAATCGATCAGGGGACTTTGTTTTGTTCGATCTGGGGACTTTGTTATACTGCGCCAGGAGACGTTGTTATACTCGATGAGGGGATATGATATACTCGACCAGGGTCTTTGTTATATTGGTCCAGGAAACTTTGTTATACTCGATCAGGGACTTTGTTATACTCGATCAGGGGACTTTGTTATACTCGTCCAGGGGGCTTTGTTATGCTCGATCTAGGGACTTTGTTATACTGGGTCAGGAAACGTTGTTATACTCGATCAGGGGACTTTGTTATACTGGACCAGGGGACTTTGTTATACTCGTCCAGGGGGCTTTGTTATATTAGGATCAGGGGACTTTGTTATTATCGACCAGGGGACTTTGTTATACTCGACCAGAGGCCTTTCTTATACTCGGTCGGGTGACTTTGTTATAATCGATCAGGGGACTTTGTTATGCTCGATCTGGGGACTTTGTTATACTGGGCCTGGAGACTTTGTTATACTCGATCAGGGGATATGTTATACTCGATCAGGGGACTTTTTTATACTTGACCAGAGGACTTTGTTATACTCGATCAGGGGATATGTTATACTCGATCAGTGGACTTTGTTATACTCGATTAGGGGCCTTTGTTATACTCGATGAGGGGGCTTTGTTATACTCGACCAGGGGACTTTGTTATACTCGATCAGGGAACTTTGTTATACTCAACCAGGGGACTTTTTTAAAATTAATCATGGGACTTTGTCATACTCGATCAGGGGAATTTTGTTATACTCGATAAGGGGACTTTGTTATACTCAATCAGGGGACTTTGTTATGCTCGATTAGGGGCCTTTGTTATACTCGATGAGGGGGCTTTGTTATACTCGACAAGGGGACTTTGTTATACTCGATCAGGGAACTTTGTTATACTCCACCAGGGGACTTTTTTAAAATTAATCAGGGGACTTTGTTATACTCAATCATGGGACTTTGTTATACTCGATGAGGGGTTTTGGTTATCCTCGATCAGGGGACTTTGTTATACTCGACTAGGGGACTTTGTTATACTCGATCAGGGGACTTTGTTATACTCGACCAGAGGACTTTTTTATACTCGATCAGGGGATATGTTATACTCGATGAGGGGATTTTCTATACTTGATTAGGGTACTTTGTTATACTCGATCAGGGGAATTTTGTTATATTCGATGAGAGGACTTTGTTATACTCGACCAGGGGCCTTTGTTATACTCGATAAGAAAACTTTGTTATACTCGACCAAGGGACTTTGTTATACTCGATCAAGGGACTTTTGTTATACTCGATCAGGCAACTTAGCTATACTCGTCCAGGGTCCTTTGTTATAATCGATCAGGGGACTTTGTTATACTGGACCAGGGGACTTTTTTATACCCGATCAGGGGACTTTGTTATACTCGATCAGGGGACTTCTGTTATCCTCGATCAGGGGACTTTGTTATACTCGACCAGGGGCCTTTATTATACTCGATCAGGGGACTATGTTATACTCGATAAGGGGACTTTGTTATTCTCGATAAGAGGAATTTGTTATACTCGATCAGGGGACTTTGTCTTACTCGATCAGAGCCCTTTGCTATACTCGACCAGGGGACTTTGATATAATGGATCAGGGGACTTTGTTATACTCGATATGGGGACTTTGTTATACTGGGCCAGGGGACTTTTTTATACTCGATCAGGGGACTTTGTTATACTCGATCAGGGGACTTTTGTTATACTCGATCTGGGGACTTTTTTATACTCGACCAGGGGCCTTTGTTATACTCGATCACCGGACTTTGTTATACTCGATAAGGAGTCTTTGTAATACTCGATAAGGGGAATTTGTTATACTCGATAAGGGGAATTTGTTATACTCGAGCAGGTGACTTTGTTATACTCTATGAGGGACCTTTCTAATACTCGATCAGGGGCCTTTGTTATCCTAGATCAGGGGACTTTGTTATACTCGGTTCAGGGGTCTTTATTATACTCGTCCAGTGGGCTTTGTTATACTAGGATCAGGGGACTTTGTTATACTCGATCAAGGGACTTTGTCTTACTCGATGAGGGCCCTTTGTTATACTCGACCAGGGGACATTGTTATAATTGATCAGGGGACTTTGTTTTGTTCGATCTGGGGACTTTGTTATACTGCGCCAGGAGACGTTGTTATACTGGATGAGGGGATATGTTATACTCGATCAGGGTCTTTGTTATATTGGACCAGGGGACTTTATTATACTCGATCAGGGACTTTGTTATACTCGATCAGGGGACTTTGTTGTACTCGTCCAGGGGGCTTTGTTATACTCGATGAGGGGACTTTGTTATACTCGATCAAGGACTTTGTTATACTCGACAAGGGGACTTTTCTATACTTAGCCAATGGACTTTGTAATACTCGATGAGGGGCCTTTGTTATACTCGATCTGGGGACTTTGTTATACTCGACCAGGGGACTTTTTTATACTTGACCAATGGACTTTGTTATACTCGACCAGGGGACTTTGTTATAATCGATCAGGGGACTTTGTTATACTCGATCAGGGACTTTGTTATACTCGATCAGGGGACTTTGTTATACTCGTCCAGGGGGCTTTGTTATACTCGATCAGGGGACTTTGTTATACTCGACGAGGGGCCTTTGTTATACTCGATCACCAGATTTTGTTAGACTCAAACAGGGGACTAAGTTATACTCGACCAGGGGACTTTGTTATACTCGATTAGGCGGCTTTGTTATACTCGATCAGGGAACTTTGTTATACTCAACCAGGGGACTTTTTTAAAATTAATCATGGGACTTTGTCATACTCGATCAGGGGAATTTTGTTATACTCGGTCAGGGGATATGTTATACTCGATCAGGGGACTTAGTTATACTCAACAAGAGGACTTTGTTATACTCGATAAGGGGACTTTGTTATACTCGAAGAGGGGGCTTTGTTATACTCGACCAGGGGACTTTGTTATACTCGATCAGAGAACTTTGTTATACTCAACCAGGGGACTTTTTTAAAATTAATCATGGGACTTTGTCATACTCGATCAGGGGAATTATGTTATACTCGATCAGGGGATATGTTATATTCGATCAGGGGACTTTGTTATACTCAACAAGACGACTTTGTTATACTCGATATAGGTACTTTGTTATACTCAATCAGGGGACTTTGTTAGGCTCGATTAGGGGCCTTTGTTATACTCGATGAGGGGGCTTTGTTATACTCGACAAGGGGACTTTGTTATACTCGACCAGGGAACTTTGTTATACTCAACCAGGGGACTTATTTAAAATTAATCAGGGGACTTTGTCATACTCGAACCAGGGGAATTTTGTTATACGCGATCAGGGGATATGTTATACTCGATCAGGGGACTTTGTTATACTCAACCAGAGGACTTTGTTATACTCGATCAGGGGACTTTGTTATACTCAATCATGGGACTTTGATATACTCGATGAGGGGTTTTGGTTATCCTCGATCAGGGGACTTTGTTATACTCGACCAGGGGACTTTGTTATACACGATCAGGGGACTTTGTTATACTCGAATAGAGGACTTTTATATACTCGATCAGGGGATATGTTATACTCGATGAGGGGATTTTCTATACTTGATTAGGAGACTTTGTTATACTCGATCAGGGGAATTTTGTTATACTCGATCAGAGGACTTTGTTATACTCGACCAGGGGCCTTTGTTATACTCGATAAGAAAACTTTGTTATACTCGACGAAGGGACTTTGTTATACTCGATCAAGGGACTTTTGTTATACTCGCTCAGGGGACTTTGTTATACTCGTCCAGGGTCCTTTGTTATTCTCGATCAGGGGACTTTGTTATACTGGACCAGGGGACTTTTTTATACCCGATCAGGGGACTTTGTTATCCTCGATCAGGGGACTTTGTTATACTCGACCAGGGGCCTTTGTTATACTCGATCAGGGGACTTTGTTATACTCGATAAGGGGACTTTGATATACTCGATAAGAGGAATTTGTTATACTCGATCAGGGGACTTTGTCTTACTCGATCAGAGCCCTTTGCTATACTCGACCAGGGGACTTTGATATAATCGATCAGGGGACTTTGTTATACTCGATATGGGGACTTTGTTATACTGGGCCAGGGGACTTTTTTATACTCGATCAGGGGACTTTGTTATACTCGATCAGGGGACTTTTGTTGTACTCGATCTGGGGACTTTTTTATACTCGACCAGGGGCCTTTGTTATACTCGATCACCGGACTTTGTTATACTCGATAAGGAGTCTTTGTAATACTCGATAAGGGGAATTTGTTATAATCGACCTGGGGACTTTGTTATAATCGATCAGGGGACTTTGTTATACTCGATCCGGGACTTTGTTACACTCGATCAGGGGACTTTGTTATACTCGTCCAGGGGGCTTTGTTATACTCGATCAGGGGACTTTGTAATACTCGACCAGGGGCCTTTGTTATACTCGATCACCGGATTTTGTTAGACTCAAACAGGGGACTAAGTTATACTCGCCCAGGGGACTTTGTTATACTCGATTAGGCGGCTTTGTTATACTCGATCAGGGAACTTTGTTATACTCAACCAGGGGACTTTTTTAAAATTAATCATGGGACTTTGTCATACTCGATCAGGGGAATTTTGTTATACTCGATCAGGGGATATGTTATACTCGATCAGGGGACTTTGTTATACTCAACAAGAGGACTTTGTTATACTCGATCAGGGAACTTTGTTATACTCAACCAGGGGACTTTGTTATACTCGATGAGGGGTTTTGGTTATCCTCGATCAGTGGACTTTGTTATACTCGACCAGGGGACTTTGTTATACTCGATCAGGGGCCTTTGTTATACTCGACCAGAGGACTTTTTTATACACGATCAGGGGATATGTTATACTCGATGAGGGGATTTTCTATACTTGATTAGGGGACTTTGTCATACTCGATCAGGGGAATTTTTTTATACTAGATCAGAGGACTTTGTTATACTCGACCAGGGGCCTTTGTTATACTCGATAAGAAAACTTTGTTATACTCGATCAGGGGACTTTGTTATACTCGATCAGGGGACTTTTGTTATCCTCGATCAGGGGACTTTGTTATACTCGACCAGGGGCCTTTGTTATACTCGATCAGGGGACTTTGTTATACTCGATAAGGGGACTTTGTTATACTCGATAAGAGGAAATTGTTATACTCGATCAGGGGACTTTGTCTTACTCGATCAGAGCCCTTTGCTATACTCGACCAGGGGACTTTGATATAATCGATCAGGGGACTTTGTTATACTCGATATGGGGACTTTGTTATACTGGGCCAGGGGACTTTTTTTATACTCGATCAGGGGACTTTGTTATACTCGATCAGGGGACTTTTGTTGTACTCGATCTGGGGACTTTTTTATACTCGACCAGGGGCCTTTGTTATACTCGATCACTGGACTTTGTTATACTCGATAAGGAGTCTTTCTAATACTCGATCCGGGGCCTTTGTTATCCTAGATCAGGGGACTTTGTTGTACTCGGTTCAGGGTTCTTTGTTATACTCGTCCAGTGGGCTTTGTTATACTAGGATCAGGGGACTTTGTAATACTCGATCAAGGGACTTTGTCTTACTCGATGAGGGCCCTTTGTTATACTCGACCAGGGGACTTTGTTATAATCGATCAGGTGACTTTGTTATGCTCGATCTGCGGACTTTGTTATACTCCGCCAGGAGACGTTGTTATACTCGATGAGGGGATATGTTATACTCGATCAGGGTCTTTGTTATATTGGACCAGGGAACTTTATTATACTTGATGAGGGACTTTGTTATACTCGATCAGGGGACTTTGTTATACTCGACCAGAGGACTTTTTTATACTCGATCAGGGGATATGTTATACTCGATGAGGGGATTTTCTCTACTTGATTAGGGGACTTTGTTATACTCGATCAGGGGAATTTTGTTAAACTCGATCAGAGGACTTTGTTATACTCGACCAGGGGCCTTTGTTATACTCGATAAGAAAACTTTGTTATACTCGACCAAGGGACTTTGTTACACTCGATCAAGGGACTTTTGTTATACTCGATCAGGGGACTTTGTTATACTCGTCCAGGGTCGTTTGTTATACTCGATCAGGGGACTTTGTTATACTGGAACAGGGGACTTTTTTATACCCGATCAGGGGACTTTGTTATACTCGATCAGGGGACTTTTGTTATCCTCGATCAGGGGACTTTGTTATACTCGACCAGGGGCCTTTGTTATACTCGATCAGGGGACTTTGTTATACTCGATAAGGGGACTTTGTTATACTCGATAAGAGGAAATTGTTATACTCGATCGTGGGACTTTGTCTTACTCGATCAGAGCCCTTTGCTATACTCGACCAGGGGCCTTTGATAAAATCGATCAGGGGACTTTGTTATACTCGATATGGGGACTTTGTTATACTGGGCCAGGGGACTTTCTTATACTCGATCAGGGGACTTTGTTATACTCGATCAGGGGACTTTTGTTGTACTCGATCTGGGGACTTTTTTATACTCGACCAGGGGCCTTTGTTATACTCGATCACCGGACTTTGTTATACTCGATAAGGATTCTTTCTAATACTCGATCAGGGGCCTTTGTTATCCTAGATCAGGGGACTTTGTTATACTCGATGAGGGGATATGTTATACTCGATCAGGGTCTTTGTTATATTGGACCAGGGGACTTTATTATACTTGATCAGGGACTTTGTTATACTCGATCAGGGAACTTTGTTATACTCGACCAAGGGACTTTGTTATACTCGATCAAGGGACTTTTGTTATACTCGATCAGGGGACTTTGTTACACTCGTCCAGGGTCCTTTGTTATACTCGATCAGGGGACTTTGTTATACTGGACCAGTGGACTTTTTTATGCCCGATCAGGGGACTTTGTTATACTCGATCAGGGGACTTTTGTTATCCTCGATCAGGGGACTTTGTTATACTCGACCAGGGGCCTTTGTTATACTCGATCAGGGGACTTTGTTATACTCGATAAGGGGACATTGTTATACTCGATAAGAGGAAATTATTATACTCGATCAGGGGACTTTGTCTTACTCGATCAGAGCCCTTTGCTATACTCGACCAGGGGACTTTGTTATACTGGGCCAGGGGACTTTTTTATACTCGATCAGGGGACTTTGTTATACTCGATCAGGGGACTTTTGTTGTACTCGATCTGGGGACTTTTTTATACTCGACCAGGGGCCTTTGTTATACTCGATCACCGGACTTTGTTATACTCGATAAGGAGTCTTTGTAATTCTCGATAAGAGGACTTTGTTATACTCGATTAGGTGACTTTGTTATACTCTATGAGGGGCCTTTCTAATACTCGATCAGGGGCCTTTGTTATCCTAGATCAGGGGACTTTGTTATACTCGGTTCAGGGTTCTTTGTTATACTCGTCCAGTGGGCTTTGTTATACTAGGATCAGGGGACTTTGTAATACTCGATCAAGGGACTTTGTCTTACTCGATGAGGGCCCTTTGTTATACTCGACCAGGGGACTTTGTTATAATCGATCAGGGGACTTTGTTATGCTCGATCTGCGGACTTTGTTACACTGCGCCAGGAGACGTTGTTATATTCGATGAGGGGATATGTTATACTCGATCAGGGTCTTTGTTATATTGGACCAGGGGACTTTATTATACTCGATCAGGGACTTTGTTATACTCGATCAGGGGACTTTGTTATACTCGTCCAGGGGGCTTTGTTATACTCGATGAGGGGACTTTGTTATACTCGATCAAGGACTTTGTTATACTCGACAAGGGGACTTTTTTATACTTGACCAATGGACTTTGTAATACTCGATGAGGGGCCTTTGTTATACTCGATCTGGGGACTTTGTTATACTCGACCAGGGGACTTTTTTATTCTTGACCAATGGACTTTGTTATACTCGACCAGGGGACTTTGTTATAATCGATCAGGGGACTTTGTTATACTCGATCAGGGACTTTGTTATACTCGATCAGGGGACTTTGTTATACTCGTCCAGGGGGCTTTGTTATACTCGATCAGGGGACTTTGTTATACTCGACCAGGGGCCTTTGTTATACTCGATCACCGGATTTTGTTAGACTCAAACAGGGGACTAAGTTATACTCGACCAGGGGACTTTGTTATACTCGATTAGGCGGCTTTGTTATACTCGATCAGGGAACTTTGTTATTCTCGATGAGGGGCCTTTGTTATACTCGATCAGGGGCCTGTGTTATACTAGATCAGGGGCTTTTGTTATACTCGATGAGGGGCCTTTTTTGGACTCGATGAGGGGCCTTTGTTATACTCGATCAGGGGACTTTGTTATACTTGATCAGGGGACTTTCTTATACTCGAGCGGGGGGCTGTGTTAAACTCGATCAGGGGACTTTGTTATACTCGATGAGGAGGCTTTGTTATACTCGATCAGGGGATTTTGCTATACTCGACCAGGGGACTTTGTTATACTCGATCAGGGGACTTTGTTACACTCGACCAGGGGACTTTTTTATACTTGACCAATGGACTTTGTTATACTCGATGAGGGGCCTTTGTTATACTCGATCAGGGGACTTTCTTATACTCGAGCAGACGACTTTGGTATATTCGATCAGGGGATATGTTATACTCGATCAGGGGACTTTGTTATACTTGATTTGGGGACTTTGTTATACTCGTCCATTGGGCTTTGTTATAATAGGATCAGGGGACTTTGATATACTCGATCAGGGGACTTTGTCTTACTCGATGAGGGCCCTTTGTAATACTCGACCAGAGGACTTTGTTATAATCGATCAGGAAATTTTGTTATGCTCGATCTGGGGACTTTGTTATACTGCGCCTGGAGACATTGTTATCCTCGATCAGGGGATATGTTATACTCGATCAGGGGACTTTGTTATACTGGACCAGGAGACTTTGTTATACTCGATCAGGGGACTTTGTTATACTCGATCAGGGGACTTTGTTATACTCGTCCAGGGGGCTTTGTTATGCTTGATCTAGGGACTTTGTTATACTAGGTCAGGAAACGTTGTTATACTCGATCAGGGGATATGTTATACTCGATCAGGGGACTTTGTTATACTGGACCAGGGGACTTTGTTATACTCTTCCAGGGGGCTTTGTTATATTAGGATCAGGGGACTTTGTTATTCTCGACCAAGGGACTTTGCTATACTCGACCAGAGGCCTTTCTTATACTCGGTCTGGGTGACTTTGTTATAATCGATCAGGGGACTTTGTTATGCTCGATCTGGGGACTTTGTTATACAGGGCCTGGAGACTTTGTTATACTCGATCAGGGGATATGTTATACTCGATCAGGGGACTTTTTTATACTTGACCAGAGGACTTTGTTATACTCGATCAGGGGATATGTTATACTCGATCAGTGGACATTGTTATACTCGATTAGGGGCCTTTGTTATACTCGATGAGGGGACTTTGTTATACTGGACCAGGGGACTTTTTTATACTCGATCAGGGGACTTTGTTATACTCGATCAGGGGACTTTTGTTATACTCGATCTGGGGACTTTGTTATACTCGACCACGGGCCTTTGTTATACTCGATCACCGGACTTTGTTATACTCGATAAGGGGTCTTTGTAATACTCGATAAGGGGGATTTGTTATACTCGATAAGGGGACTTTGTTAGACTCGAAAAGGGGACTTTGTTATACTCGACCAGGGGACTTTGTTATACTCGATTAGGCGGCTTAGTATACTCGATCAGGTGACTTTGTTATACTCGATGAGGGGCCTTTCTTATACTCGATCAGGGGCCTTTGTTATACACGTCCAGGGGCCTTTGTTATACTCGATCAGGGGACTTTTTTATACTGGACCAGGGGACTTTTTCATACCCGATTAGGGAACTTTGTTATACGCGATCAGGGGACTTTTGTTATACTCGATCAGGGGACTTTGTTATACTCGATAAGGGGACTTTGTTATACTCGGTTCAGGGGTCTTTGTTATACTCGATAAGGGGACTTTGTTATACTCGATAAGAGGAATTTGTTATACTCGATCAGGGGACTTTGTCTTACTCGATTAGGGCCCTTTGCTATACTCGACCAGGGGACTTTGATATAATCGATAAGGGGACTTTGTTATACTCGATATGGGGACTTAGTTATACTGGGCCAGGGGACTTTTTTATACTCGATCAGGGGACTTTGTTATACTCGATCAGGGGACCTTTGTTATACTCGATCAGGGGACTTTGTTATACTCGACCAGGGGCCTTTGTTATACTCGATCACCGGACTTTGTTATACTCGATAAGGAGTCTTTGTAATACTTGATAAGGGGAATTTGTTATACTCGATAAGGGGACTTTGTTAGACTCGAACAGGGGACTTTGTTATACTCGACCTGGGGCCTTTGTTATAGTCGATCACCGGATTTTGTTAGACTCAAACAGAGGACTAAGTTATACTCGACCAGGGGACTTTGTTATAATCAAATGAGGGGACTTTGGTATACTCCATCAGGGACTTTTTTATACTCGATCAGGGGACTTTGCTATACTCGATCAGGGGACCTTTGTTATACTCGATCAGGGGCCTTTGTTATACTAGATCAGGGGACTTTCTTATACTCGGTTCAGGGGTCTTTGTTATACTCGTCCAGTGGGCTTTGTTATACTAGGATCATGGGACTTTGTTATACTCGATCAATGGACTTTGTCTTACTCGATGAGGGCCCTTTGTTATACTCGACCAGGGGACTTTGTTATAATCGATCAGGGGACTTTGTTATGCTCGATCTGGGGACTTTGTTATACTGCCCCAGGAGACGTTGCTATACTCGATGAGGGGATATGTTATACTCGATCAGGGTCTTTGTTATATTGGACCAGGGGACTTTGTTATACTCGATCAGGGACTTTGTTATAGTCGATCAGGAAACTTTGTTATACTCGCCCAGGGGGCTTTGTTATACTCGATCAGGGGACTTTGTTATACTCGATTTGGGGACTTTGTTATACTCGACCAGGGGACTTTTTTATACTTGACCAATGGACTTTGTTATACTCGACCAGGGGACTTTGTTATAATCGATCAGGGGACTTTGGTATACTCGATCAGGGACTTTTTTATACTCGACCAGGGGCCTTTCTTATACTCGATCACCGGACTTTGTTATACTCGATAAGGGTTCTTTGTAATACTCGATAAGGGGAATTTGTTATACTCGATAAGGGGACTTTGTTAGACTCGAACATGGGACTTTGTTATACTCGACCAGGGGACTTTGTTATACTCGATTAGGCGGCTTTGTTATACTCGATCAGGGAACTTTGTTATACTCGATGAGGGGCCTTTGTTATACTCGATGAGGGGCCTGTGTTATACTAGATCAGGGGACTTTGGTATACTCGATCAGGGACTTTTTTATACTCGATCAGGGGACTTTGTTATACTCGATCAGGGGACCTTTGTTATACTCGATCAGGGGACTTTGTTATACTCGACCAGGGGCCTTTCTTATACTCGATCACCGGCCTTTGTTATACTCGATAAGGGGTCTTTGTAATACTCGATAAGGGGAATTTGTTATACTCGATAAGGGGACTTTGTTAGACTCGAACAGGGGACTTTGTTATACTCGACCAGGGGACTTTGTAATACTCGATTAGGACACTTTGTTATACTTGACCAGGGAACTTTGTTATACTCGATGAGGGGCCTTTGTTATACTCGATTAGGGGCCTGTGTTATACTAGATCAGGGGACTTTGTTATACTCGATGAGGGGCCTTTTTTGGACTCGATCAGGGGCCTTTGTTATACTCGATCAGGGGACTTTGTTATTCTTGATCAGGGGACTTTCTTATACTCGAGCAGGGGGCTGTGTTATACTCGATCAGGGGACTTTGTTATACTCGATGAGGAGGGTTTGTTATACTCGATCAGGGGACTTTGCTATACTTGACCAGGGGACTTTGTTATACTCAACAAGAGGACTTTGTTATACTCGATCAGGGGACTTTGTTATACTCAATCAGGGGACTTTGCTATACTCGATTAGGGGCCTTTGTTATACTCGATGAGGGGCTTTGTTATACTCGACCAGGGGACTTTGTTATACTCGATCAGGTGACTTTCTTATACTCGATTAGAAAACTTTGTGCTACTCGACCAGGGGACTTTGTTATACTCCACCAGGGACTTTGTTATACTCGACCAGGGGATATGTTATCTTCGATGAGGGGACTTTGTTATGCTCGGTTCAGGGGTTCTTGTTATACTCGTCCATTGGGCTTTGTTATACTAGGATCAGGGGTCTTTGTTATACTCGATCAGGGTACTTTGTCTTACTCGATGAGGGCCCCTTGTTATACTCGACCAGGGGACTTTGTTATAATCGATCAGGGGACTTTGTTATGCTCGATCTGGGGACTTTATTATACTGCGCCAGGAGACATTGTTATCCTCGATGAGGGGATATGTTATACTCGATCAGGGGACTTTGTTATACTGGACGAGGATACTTTGTTATACTCGATCTGGGGACTATGTTATACTGGACCAGGGGACTTTGTTATACTCGTCCAGGGGGCTTTGTTATATTAGGATCAGGGGACTTTGTAATTCTCGACCAGGGGACTTTGTTATACTCGACCAGAGGCCTTTGTTATACTCGGTCTGGGTGACTTTGTTATAATCGATTAGGGGACTTTGTTATGCTCGATCTGTGGACTTTGTTATACTGGGCCTGGAGACTTTGTTATACTCGATCAGGGGATATGTTATACTCGATCAGGGGACTTTGTTATACAGGACCAGGGGACTTTTTTATACTCGATCAGGGGACTTTGTTATACTCGATCAGGGGACTTTGTTATTCTCGTCTAGGGGTCTTTTTTATACACGATCAGGGGACTTTGTTATACTCGATGAGGAGGCTTTGTTATACTCGATGTGGGGACTTTGCTATACTCGACCACGGGACTTTGTTATACTTGATGTGGGGAATTTGTTATACTCGTCCAGGGGACTTTTTTATACTTGACCAATGGACTTTGTTATACTCGATGAGGGGCCTTTGTTATCCTCGATCTGGGGACTTTGTTATACTCGATCAGGGGACTTTGTTATACTCCATGAGGGGACTTTTTTATACTCGACCAGGGGACTTTGTTATACTCGATCAGGGGACTTTGTTATACTCGACCAGGGGACTTTTTTATACTTGACCAATGGACTTTGCTATACTCGATGAGGAGGCTTTGTTATACTCGATCAGGGGACTTTGCTATACTCGACCAGGGGACTTTGTTATACTCGATCAGGGGACTTTGTTATACTCGACCAGGGGACTTTTTTTATACTTGACCAATGGACTTTGTTATACTCGCTGAGGGGCCTTTGTTATACTCGCTCAGGGGACTTTGTTATACTCGATCAGGGGACTTTGTTATACTCCCTCAGGGGACTTATTTATACTCGACCAGAGGACTTTGTTATTCTCGATCAGAGGACTTTGTTATACTCGACCAGGGGAATATTTTTATACTTGACCAAGGGATTTTGTTATACACAATGAGGGGCCTTTGTTATACTCGATCAGGGGACTTTGTTATACTAGACCAGGGGACTTTGTTATATGCGATCAGGGGACTTTTTTATACTCGATCAGGGACTTTGTTATACTCGATCAGTGGACTTTCCTATATTTGACCAATGGACTTTGCTATACTCGATGAGGGGCTTTTGTTATACTCGATCAGGGAACTTTGTTATACTCGACCAGGGGACTTTGTTATACTCGATCAGGGGACTTTCTTATACTCGAGCAGACGACTTTGGTATATTCGATCAAGGGATATGTTATACTCGATCAGGGGACTTTGTTATACTTGATTAGGGGACTCTGTTATACTTGATCAGGAGACTTTGTAATACTCGATCAGAGGACTTCTTTATACTCGACCAGGGGCCTTTCTTATACTCGATTAGAAAACTTTGTTATACTCGACCAGGGGACTTTGTTTTACTCCACCAGGGACTTTGTTATACTCGATCAGGGGATATGTTATGCTCGATTAGGGGACTTTGTTATGCTCGGTTCAGGGGTCTTTGTTATACTCGTCCATTGGGCTTAGTTATACTAGGATCAGGGGACTTTGTTATACTCGATCAGGGGACTTTGTCTTACTCGATGAGGGCCCTTTGTTATACTCGACCAGAGGACTTTGTTATAATCGATCAGGGGACTTTGTTATGCTCGATCTGGGGACTTTGTTATACTGCGCCAGGAGACGTTGTTATCCTCGATGAGGGGATATGTTATACTCGATCAGGGGACTTTGTTATACTGGACCAGGAGACTTTGTTATACTCGATCAGGGGACTTTGTTATACTCGTCCAGGGGGCTTTGTTATGCTCGATCTAGGGACTTTGTTATACTGGGTCAGGAAACGTTGATATACTCGATCAGGGGATATGTTATACTCGATCATGGGACTTTTTGATACTTGACCAGAGGACTTTGTTATACTCGATCAGGGGATATGTTATACTCGATCAGTGGACTTTGTTATACTCGATTAGGGGCCTTTGTTTTACTCGATGAGGGGGCTTTGTTATACTCGATTAGGGGCCCTTGTTATGCTCGATGAGGGGGCTTTGTAATACGCGACCAGGGGACTTTGTTATACTCGATGAAGGAACTTTGTTATACTCAACCAGGGGACTTTTTTAAAATTAATCAAGGGACTTTGTCATACTCGATCAGGGGAATTTTGTTATACTCGATCAGGGGATATGTTATACTCGATCAGGGGACTTTGTTATACTCAACCAGAGGACTTTGTTATACTCGATCAGGGGACTTTTTTATACTCAATCAGGGGACTTTGTTATACTCGATTAGGGGCCCTTGTTATGCTCGATGAGGGGGCTTTGTAATACGCGACCAGGGGACTTTGTTATACTCGATCAAGGAACTTTGTTATACTCAACCAGGGGACTTTTTTAAAATTAATCAAGGGACTTTGTCATACTCGATCAGGGGAATTTTGTTTTACGCGATCAGGGGTTATATTATACTTGATCAGGGGACTTTGTAATACTCAACCAGAGGACTTTGTTATACTCGATCAGGGGACTTTGTTATACTCTTTGTTATATCGATGAGGGGCTTTGATTATCCTCGATCAGGGGACTTTGTTATACTCGAGCAGGGGACTTTGTTATACTCGATCAATGGACTTTGTTATACTCGTCCAGAGGACTTTTTTATACTCGATCAGGGGATATGTTATACTCGATGAGGGGATTTTGCTATACTTGATTAAGGGACTTTGTTATACTCGATCAGGGGAATTTTCTTATACTCGATTAGAGGACTTTGTTATACTCGACCAGGGGCCTTTGTTATACTCGATAAGAAAACTTTGTTATACTCGACCAAGGGACTTTGTTATACTCGATCAGGGGACTTTGTTATACTCGTCCAGGGGCCTTTGTTATACTCGATCAGGGGACTTTGTTATACTGGACCAGGGGGCTTTTTTATACTCGATCAGGGAACTTTGTTATACTCGATCAGGGGACTTTTGTTATACTCGATCAGGGGACTTTGTTATACTCGATAAGGGGACTTTGTTATACTCGGTTCAGGGGTCTTTGTTATACTCGATAAGGGGACTTTGTTATACTCGATAAGAGGAATTTCTTATACTCGATCAGGGGACTTTGTCTTACTCGATTAGGGCCCTTTGCTATACTCGACCAGGGGACTTTGATATAATCGATAAGGGGACTTTGTTATACTCGATATGGGGACTTTGTTATACTGGGCCAGGGGACTTTTTTATACTCGATCAGGGGACTTAGTTATACTCGATCAGGGGACCTTTGTTATACTCGATCAGGGGACTTTGTTATACTCGACCAGGGGCCTTTGTTATACTCGATCACCGGACTTTGTTATACTCGATAAGGAGTCTTTGTAATACTTGATAAGGGGAATTTGTTATACTCGATAAGGGGACTTTGTTAGACTCGAACAGGGGACTTTGTTATACTCGACCAGGGGCCTTTGTTATAGTCGATCACCGGATTTTGTTAGACTCAAACAGAGGACTAAGTTGTACTCGACCAGGGTACTTTGTTATAATCGATCAGGGGACTTTGGTATACTCGATCAGGGACTTTTTTATACTCGATCAGGGGACTTTGTTATACTCGATTAGGGGACCTTTGTTATACTCGATCAGGGGCCTTTGTTATACTAGATCAGGGGACTTTCTTATACTCGGTTCAGGGGTCTTTGTTATACTCGTCCAGTGGGCTTTGTTATACGAGGATCAGGGGACTTTGTTATACTCGATCAATGGACTTTGTCTTACTCGATGAGGGCCCTTTGTTATACTCGACCAGGGGATTTTGTTATAATCGATCAGGGGACTTTGTTATGCTCGATCTGGGGACTTTGTTATACTGCGCCAGGAGACGTTGTTATACTCGATGAGGGGATATGTTATACTCGATCAGGGTCTTTGTTATATTGGACCAGGGGACTTTGTTATACTCGATCAGGGACTTTGTTATACTCGATCAGGGAACTTGTTATACTCGCCCAGGGGGCTTTGTTATACTCGATCAGGGGACTTTGTTATACTCGATCAAGGACTTTGTTATACTCGATCAGGGGACTTTATACTCGATCAAGGACATACTCGACAAGGGGACTTTTTTATACTTGACCAATGGACTTTGTTATACTCGATGAGGGGCCTTTGTTATACTCGATTTGGGGACTTTGTTATACTCGACCAGGGGACTTTTTTATACTTGACCAATGGACTTTGTTATACTCGACCAGGGACTTTGTTATAATCGATCAGGGGACTTTGGTATACTCGATCAGGGACTTTGTTATACTCGATCAGGGGACTTTGTTATACTCGTCCAGGGGGCTTTGTTATACTCGATCAAAGGACTTTGTTATACTCGACCAGGGGCCTTTGTTATAGTCAATCACCGGATTTTGTTAGACTCAAACAGAGGACTAAGTTATACTCGACCAGGGGACTTTGTTATAATCGATTAGGGGACTTTGGTATACTCGATCAGGGACTTTTTTATACTCGATCAGGGGACTTTGTTATACTCGATCAGGGGACCTTTGTTATACTTGATCAGGGGACTTTGTTATACTCGACCAGGGGCCTTTCTTATACTCGATCACCGGACTTTGTTATACTCGATAAGGGGTCTTTGTAATAATCGATAAGGGGAATTTGTTATACTCGATAAGGGGGCTTTGTTAGACTCGAACAGGGGACTTTGTTATACTCGACCAGGGGACTTTGTTATACTCGATTAGGCGGCTTTGTTATACTCGATCAGGGAACTTTGTTATACTCGATGAGGGGCCTTTGTTATACTCGATCAGGGGCCTGTGTTATACTAGATCAGGGGACTTTGTTATACTCGATGAGGGGCCTTTTTTGGACTCGATCAGGGGCCTTTGTTATACTCGATCAGGGGACTTTGTTATACTTGATCAGGGGACTTTCTTATACTCGAGCAGGGGGCTGTGTTATACTCGATCAGGGGACTTTGTTATACTCGATGAGGAGGGTTTGTTATACTCGATCAGGGGACTTTGCTATACTTGACCAGGGGACTTTGTTATACTCAACAAGAGGACTTTGTTATACTCGATCAGGGGACTTTGTTATACTCAATCAGGGGACTTTGTTATACTCAATTAGGGGCCTTTGTTATACTCGATGAGGGGCTTTGTTATACTCGACCATTGGACTTTGTTATACTCGATCAGGTGACTTTCTTATACTCGAGCAGACGACTTTGGTATATTCGATCAGGGGATATGTTATACTCGACCAGGGGCCTTTGTTATACTCGATTAGAAAACTTTGTTATACTCGACCAGGGGACTTTGTTATACTCCACCAGGGACTTTGTTATACTCGACCAGGGGATATGTTATACTCGATGAGGGGACTTTGTTATGCTCGGTTCACGAGTCTTTGTTATACTCGTCCATTGGGCTTTGTTATACTAGGATCAGGGGTCTTTGTTATACTCGATCAGGGTACTTTGTCTTACACGATGAGGGCCCTTTGTTATACTCGACCAGGGGACTTTGTTATAATCGATCAGGGGACTTTGTTATGCTCGATCTGGGGACTTTGTTATACTGCGCCAGGAGACATTGTTATCCTCGATGAGGGGATATGTTATACTCGATCAGGGGACTTTGTTATACTGGACCAGGATACTTTGTTATACTCGATCAGGGGACTATGTTATACTGGACCAGGGGACTTTGTTATGCTCGTCCATGGGGCTTTGTTATATTAGGATCAGGGGACTTTGTTATTCTCGACCAGGGGACTTTGTTATACTCGACCAGAGGCCTTTGTTATACTCTGTCTGGGTGACTTTGTCATAATCGATCAGGGGACTTTGTTATGCTCGATCTGTGGACTTTGTTATACTGGGCCTGGAGACTTTGTTATACTCGATCAGGGGATATGTTATACTCGATCAGGGGACTTTGTTATACTGGACCAGGGGACTTTGTTATACTCGATCAGGGGACTTTGTTATACTCGATCAGGGGACTTTGTTATTCTCGTCTAGGGGTCTTTTTTCTACACGATCAAGGGACTTTGTAATACTCGATCAGGGGACTTTGTCCAACTCGATCAGGGCCCTTTGCTATACTCGACCAGGGGACTTTGTTATAATCGATCAGGGGACTTTGTTATGCTCGATATGGGTACTTTTTTATACTGGGCCAGGGGACTTTTTTGTACTTGATCAGGGGACTGTGTTATACTGAACCAGGGGACTTTTTTATACCCGATCAGGGGACTTTGTTATACTCGATTAGGGGACTTTTGTTATACTCGATCAGGGGTCTTTGTTATTCTCGACCAGGGCCCATTGTTATACTCGATTAGGGGAATTTATTATACTCGATAAGGGGGCTTTGTTATACTCGATCAGGGGACTTTATTATACTCGATCAGGGGACTTTTTTATACTTGACCAATGGACTTTGTTATACTAGATGAGAGGCCTTTGTTAGACTCGATCTGGGGACTTTGTTATACTCGATCAAGGGACTTTTGTTATACTCGATCAGGGGACTTTGTTATACTCGTCCAGGGGCCTTTGTTATACTCGATCAGGGGACTTTGTTATACTCGATAAGGGACTTTGTTATACTCGATAAGGGGAATTTGTTGTACTCGATAAGGTGGACTTTGTTAGACTCGACCAGGGGACTTTGATATACTCGATTAGGCGGCTTTGTTATACTCGATCAGGGGACTTTGTTATATTCGATGAGGGGCCTTTGTTATACTCGATCAGGGGCCTTTGTTATACCAGATCAGGGGACTTTGTTATACTCGATTAGGGGCCTTGTTAGGACTCGATGATGGGTCTTTGTTATACTCGATCAGGGGGCGTTCTTATACTCGAGAAGGGGGCTGTGTCATACTCGACCAGGGGTCTTTGTTATACTCGACCAGGGGGCTTTCTTATACTCGAGAAGGGGGCTGTGTTATACTCGATCAGGGGAATTTGCTATACTCGACCAGGGGACTTTGTTATTCTCGATCAGGAGTCTTAGGTTATACTTGACCAGGGGACTTTTTTATACTTGACCAATGGACTTTGTTATACTCGATGAGGGGCTTTTGTTGTACTCGATCTGGCGACTTTGTTATACTCGTGCAGAGGACTTTGTTATACTCCATCAGGGGACTTTGTTATACTGGAACAGTGGACTTTGTTATTCTCGATCAGGGGACTTTAATATACTTGTCTAGGGGGCTTTTTTATACTCGATGAGGGGATATGTTCTACTCGATCAGGGGACTTTGTTATACTGGACCAGGGGACTTTGGTATACTCGATCAGGGGACTTTGTTATACTCGATCAGGGGGCTTTAATATACTCGTCTAGGGGGCTTTTTTATACTCGATCAGGGGACTTTGTTATACTCGATCAGGGGACTTTGTCTTACTCGATTAGGGCCCTTTTCTATACTCGCCCAGGGGACTTTGTTATAATCGATCAGGGGACTTTGTTATGCTCGATATGGGGACTTTGTTATTCTGGGCCAGGGGACTTTTTTGTACTCGATCAGGGGACTTTGTTATACTCGATCAGGGGACTTTTGTTATACTCGATGAGGCGACTTTGTTATACTCGACCAGGGGATATGTTATACTAGACCAGGGGACTTTGTTATGCTCGATCTGAGGACTTTGTTATACTGCGGTAGGAGACGTTGTTATACTCGAAGAGGGGATATGTTATCTTCGATGAGGGGACTTTGTTATAGTGGACCAGGGGACTTTGTTATACTTGATCAGGGGACATTGTTATACTCGTCAAGGGGGCTTTGTTATACTAGGATCAGGGGACTTTGTTATTCTCGACCAGGGGTCTTTGTTATACGCGACCAGAGGTCTTTGTTATACTCGGTCAGGGGACTTTGTTATGCTCGATCTGGGGACTTTGTTATACTGAGCCAGGAGACTTTGTTATACTCGATCAGGGGATATGTTATACTCGATCAGGGGACTTTGTTATACGGGACCAGGGGACTTTGTTATACTCGATCAGGGGACTTTGTTATACTCGGTCAGGGGACTTTGTTATACTCGACCAGAGGCCTTTGTTATACTAGATCAGGGGACTTTGTTATACTCGATTAGCGGCCTCACGATCAGGAGGCTTTGTTATACTTGATGAGGGGACTTTGTTATGCACGATCAGGAGACTTTGTTATACTCGGCCAGGGGACTTTTTTATACTTGACCAATGGACTTTGTAATACTAGATGAGAGGCCTTTGTTATACTCGATCTGGGGACTGTTTTATACTCGACCAGAGGACTTTGTTATACCCGATCAGAGGACTTTGTTATACTAGAACAGTGGACTTTTTTATACTGGATCAATGGACTTTGTTATACTCAATGAGGGGTCTTTGGTATACTCGATGAGGGGACTTTGTTATTCTCGACCAGGGGACTTTGTTATACTTGACCAGGGGACTTTGTTATACTCGATCAGGGGACTTTGTTATACTCGTCCAGGGGGCTTTGTTATACTCGATCAAAGGACTTTGTTATACTCGACCAGGGGCCTTTGTTATAGTCAATCACCGGATTTTGTTAGACTCAAACAGAGGACTAAGTTATACTCGACCAGGGTACTTTGTTATAATCGATTAGGGGACTTTGGTATACTCGATCAGGGACTTTTTTATACTCGATCAGGGTACTTTGTTATACTCGACCAGGGGCCTTTCTTATACTCGATCACCGGACTTTGTTATACTCGATAAGGGGTCTTTGTAATACTCGATAAGGGGAATTTGTTATACTCGATAAGGGGACTTTGTTAGACTCGAACAGGGGACTTTGTTATACCCGATCAGAGGACTTTGTTATACTCGAACAGTGGACTTTTTTATACTGGATCAATGGACTTTGTTATACTCAATGAGGGGTCTTTGGTATACTCGATCAGGGGACTTTGTTATTCTCGACCAGGGACTTTGTTATACTTGACCAGGGGACTTTGTTATACTCGATCAGGGCACTTTGTTATACTCAACCAGGGGACTTTTTTTAAATTAATCAGGGGACTTTGTCATACTCGATCAGGGGAATTTTGTTTTACTCGATCAGGGGTCTTTTTTATACTCGACCAGAGGACTTTGTTATATTCGATCAGGGGATATGTTATACACGATCAGTGGAATTTGTTATACTCGATTAGGGGCCTTTGTTATACTCGATCAGGGGATATGTTACACTCGATCAGGGGACTTTGTTATACTCAACCAGAGGACTTTGTTATACTCGATTAGGGGCCTTTGTTATACTCGATCAAGGAACTTTGTTTTACTCAATCAGGGGACATTTTTAAAATTAATCAGGGGACTTTATCATACTCGATCAGGGGAATTTTGTTATACTCGATCAGGGGATATGTTATACTCGATCAGGGACTTTGTTATACTCAACCAGAGGACTTTGTTATACTCGATCAGGGGACTTTGTTATACTCGATGAGGGGCTTTTGTTATCCTCGATCAGGGGACTTTTTTATACTCGACCAGCGGACTTTGTTATACTCGATCAGGGGACTTTGTTATACTCGATAAGAAAACTTTGTTATACTCGACCAATGGACTTTGTTATACTCGATCAAGGGACTTTTGTTATACTCGATCAGGCGACTTTGTTATACTCAACCAGGGGCCTTTGTTATACTCAACCAGGGGCCTTTGTTATACTCAACCAAGGGCCTTTGTTATACTCGATAAGAAAACTTTGTTATACTCGACCAATGGACTTTGTTACTACTCGATCAAGGGACTTTTGTTATACTCGATCAGGGGACTTTGTTATACTCGTCCAGGGGCCTTTGATATACTCGATTAGGGGACTTTGTTATACTCGATAAGGGGACTTTGTTATACTCGATAAGGGGTCTTTGTTACACCCGATCAGGACACTTTGTTATTCTCGACCAGGGGGCTTTGTTATACTCGACCAGGGGACTTTCTAATACTCGAGAAGGGGGCTGTGTTATACTCGATCAGGGGACCTTGCTATACTCGACCACGGGACTTTGTTATACTCGATCAGGGGACTTTGTTATACTCGACCATTGGACTTTTTTATACTTGACCAATGGACTTTGTTATACTCGATGAGGGGCTTTTGTTATACTTGATCTGGCGATTTTGTTATACTCGAGCAGGGGATTTTGTTATAGTCCATCAGGGGACTTTTTTATACTCGACCAGAGGACTTTGTTATAATCGATCAGGGGACTTTGTTATACTCGTCCAGGGGACTTTTTTAAACTTGACCAATGGACTTTGTTATACCCAATGAGGGGCCTTTGATAAACTCGATCAGGGGACTTTGTTATACTCGACCAGGGGACTTTGTTATACTCGACCAGGGGACTTTTGTTATAATCGATCAGGGGACTTTGTTATGCTCGATATGGGGACTTTGTTATACTGGGCCAGGGGACTTTTTTATACTCGATGAGGCGATTTTGTTATACTCGATCAGGGACTTTTGTTATACTCGATCAGGGGAATTTGTTATTCTCGAATAGGGGCCTTTGTTATACTCGAGCAGAGGACTTTGTTATACTCCATCAGGGGACTTTGTTATACTGGAACAGGGGACTTTGTTATTCTCGATCAGAGACTTTAATATACTTGTCTAGGGGGCTTTTTTATACTCGATGAGGGGATATGTTCTACTCGATCAGGGGACTTTGTTATACTGGACCAGGGGACTTTGGTATACTCGATCAGGGGACTTTGCTATACTCGATCAGGGGGCTTTAATATACTCGTCTAGGGGGCTTTTTTATACTCAATCAGGGGACTTTGTTATACTCGATCAGGGACTTTGTCTTACTCGATCAGGGCCCTTTGCTATACTCGCCCAGGGGACTTTGTTATAATCGATCAGGGGACTTTGTTATGCTCGATATGGGGAATTTGTTATACTGGGCCAGGGGACTTTTTTGTATTCGATGAGGGGACTTTGTTATGCTCGATCAGGGGACTTTTGATATACTCGATGAGGGGACTTTGTTATACTCGACCAGGGGCCTTTGTTATACTCGATTAGAAAACTTTGTTATACTCCACCAGGGGACTTTGCTATACTCCACGAGGGACTTTGTTATACTCGATCAGGGGATATGTTATATTCTACCAGGGGACTTTGTTATGCTCGATCTGAGGACTTTGTTATACTGCGCCAGGAGACGTTGTTATACTCGATGAGGGGATATGTTATACTCGATGAGGGGACTTTGTTATAGTGGACCAGGGAACTTTGTTATACTCGATCAGGGGACTTTGTTATACTCGATCAGGGGACTTTGTTATACTCGTCCAGGGGGCTTTGTTATACTAGGATCAGGGGACTTTGTTATTTTCGACCAGGGGACTTTTTTATACTCGACCAGATGCCTTTGTTATACTCGGTCAGGGGACTTTGTTATGCTCGATCTGGGGACTTTGTTATACGAAGCCAGGGGACTTTGTTATACTCGATCAGGGGACTTTGTTATACTCGTATAGGGGGCTTTGTTATACTAGGATCAGGGGACTTTTTTATTCTCGACCAAGGGACTTTGTTATACTTGACAAGAGGCCTTTGTTATACTCGGTCTGGGGTCTTTGTTATAATCGAACAGGGGACTTTGTTATGCTCGATCTGGGGACTTTGTTAAACTGGGCCTGGAGACTTTGTTATACTCGATCAGGGGATATGTTCTACTCGAACAGGGGACTTTGTTATACTGGACCAGGGGACTTTGTTATACTCGATCAGGGTCTTTGTTATACTCTATCAGGGGACTTTGTTATACTCGTCAAG
>NW_024754416.1:0-40975 GCF_018991925.1 Homarus americanus | reverse complement strand
TTCAAAAAATTTTCAGAAAAATTTTCAAAATTTTCCCAAAATTTTCAAAATATTTCAAAAATTTCTCAAAATTTTCAGAAAAATTTTCCAAAATTTTCTAAAAATTGTTCACATTTTTCAAAAATGGTTACGTAGTTCCTCCACCATGGAGCCTCCACCAGCCACATTCAAAATTACCGACCCAGGCGATAGTAAAGCTTACCTCCAGAAGGAGGACCTCAAAAAATAACCTGGAAGTCATAGCCACTGAGACTCCGCTGATGCACCATCATACTTCACAGACGGCTCGGTGATCCAAAACATCAAACATCCGGAGCGGCCTCTACACTCAAGGTCAGCCCCTCTGAAAAATTTTTTGGGAAATTTTCAAAAATTTTCAAAAATTTCCAAAATTTTCTCAAAATTTTCCAAAATTTTCAAAATTTTCCAAAAAATTTCAAAATTTCAAAAAAATTTTCAAAATTTTCAAAATTTTTCCGAAAAATTTTCAAAAATTTTCAAAAAATTCTTCCCAAATTTTTCAAAAACTTCAAAATATTTCAAAATTTTCAGAAAATTTTCAGTAATTCTTTCTTAAAATTTTCCAAAAATTTTCCAAAATTTTCCAAAATTTTTCAAAATATTTCAAAACATTTCCTTAAATCTTTTCAGAAAATTTTCCAAAATTTTCTAAAATTGTTCACAATTTTTCAAAAATGGTTACGTAGTTCCTCCACCATGGAGCTTCCACCAGCCACATTCAAAATTACCGACCTAGGCGATAGTAAAGCCTACCTCCAGAAGGAGGACCTCAAAAATAACTGGAAGCCATAGCCACCGTGACACCGGCAGATGCAGCATGATACTCACAGATGGCTTGTGATCCAAAACATCATACATCCGAGCGGAGCGGCTCTACACCTGTCAAGTCAGACCCTCGAAATTTTCGAAATTTTGTAATTTTCAAAATTTAGTAATTTCAATTTTCAAAAATTTTCAAAATTTCAAAATTTTCAAAAAAATTCAAAAATTTTCAAAAATTTTCAAAAATTTTCAAAATTTTCCGGAAAAATTCCCTTCAAAAATTTTCCAGAAATTTTCTCAAATTTTTCAAAAATTTCAAATATTTCACAAAATTTCAGAAAATTTTCCAAAATTTTCCAAATTTTCCAAAATTCATCCGAAAATTTTCAGAAAATTTTCCAAAATTCCTTCCAAAATTTTCCAAAATTTTTCAAAATATTTCAAAACATTTCCCAGAATTTTCAGAAAATTTTCAAATTTTTCCCGTATTTCGTTCTTTCTCAAAAATTCTGCAATTAAAATTTTTCAAAATTTTCCAAATTTTTCAGTAATTTTCCAAAATTCTCTGTAATTCTTCCAAAAATCTTCCCGAAAATTTTCAAATTATCCAAAAATTTTCGTAATTTAAATATTTTACAATTCTTCAGTACTCTTCAAATATTTCAAAACATTTCAAAATTTCAGAAAATTTTCCAAAAATTCTAAAATTGTTTACACTTTTCAAAAAATGGTTACGAATTCTCCACCATGGAGCTTCAGCCACATTCAGTTTACCGACCCAGCAGGTAGCTCTTTACCTCCAGAAGGAGCACTTCAAAAAGAACTGGAAGCCAGCCACCGGCAGATGCAGCATGATACTTTAACAGATGGTTTGGTGGATCCAAAACATCATACATCCGAGTGGCTCATACACCAAGAAGGTCAGATCTCTGAAAATTTTTTTGAAAATTTTCAGTAAATCTTTCAAAAATTTTTCCAAAAATATTCAAAATTATCCGAAAATTTTCAGAAATTTTCCAAAAATTTTCCCAAATTTTTCTTAAAATTTCAAAATTTTCAGAAAAATTTTCCAAAATTTTCCAAAATTTTCCAAAATTTTCCGAAAAATTTCGTAAATTTCCAGTAATTTTCGAAAAATTCTTTTCCGAAAATTTTCAAATATTTCAAACATTTCCCAAAAATTTTCAGAAAATTTCCTGCAAATTTCTAAAATATTTACAATTTTCAAAAATGGTTACGTAGTTCTCCACCATGGAGTTTCCACCAGCCATTATTCAAAATTAATGACCTAGGCGATAGTGCCTTACTCCCAGAAGGAGCACCTCAAAAAATAACTGAAGCCATAGCCACTCGACACACCGGCAGATGCAGCATGACATCACAGATGGCTTGGTGGATCCAAAACATCATACATCCGGGAGCGGCCTATACACCTAAGGTTTAATTCTGTACTTTTTGGTACTTTGAATATTCGTAATTTTTCCTGTACTGCACTCTTCTGTAATTCTTTTCAAAAATTTTCCAAAAATTTTCAAAATATTCAAAATTATCCAGGTTTCAGAAATTTTTCCAAAATTTTTCTCAAATTTTTTCAAAATTTCAAAATTCTTTGTACTTTCAGAAAATTTCAAAAATTTTCAAAAATTTTCGTAATTTTCCTGAAAGTTTTTTCAAATATTTCAAAACATTTCCAAAAAAATTTCAAAATGTTCCAAAAATTTTCAAAAAATATTCAAAATTATCCGAAAATTTTCAGAAAATTCTTCCAAAATTTTCCAAATTTTCCAAATGTTTCTAAAATATTTCCAAAACATTTCCAAATTTTCAGTAATTCTTTCAAAAATTTTTCCCAAAATTTTCAAAATTGTAAAAATTTCAAAATTTTCCAAAATTTTTCAAAATTTTCCAAAAATTTTTTCAAATATTTTCCAAAAATTCTCTGAAAATTTTCTCAGAACTTTTCCAAAAATTTTCAAAAACTTTTCAAAATTTCAAAATATTTCACAATTTTCACAGAAAAATTTTTCAAAATATCAAACATTTCCCAAAATTTTTCAGAAAATTTTTCAAAATTTTCAAAATTGTCTACAATTTTTCAAAAAATGGTTACGTAGTTCCTCCAATTATGGAGCCTCCACCACACATCTCAGTCACCGACCCAGGCGATAGTAGCCTACCCAGAAGGAGCACCTCAAAAATAATCAGCCACAGCCAAATACAGATGCAGCATGATACTTAACAGATGGCTTGCATCCAAACATCATACATCCGGATATTTTATACACCATATCGACCTGGTTGAGGAATTTTTGGAAAATTTTCGAAAATCTTCAAAAATTTTTCCAAAATTTTCAAAATTTTTCCAAAATTTTCAAAATATTCAAAAAATTATCCGAAAAATTTCAGAAATTTTCCAAAATTTTCCTTAAATTTTCAAAATTTCAAAATTTTCAGAAATTTTCCAAAATTTTTCGTAAATTTTCTGTATCTGGCACTTTTCGTAATTAGTAATTTTTCAAAAGCACGCAAAATTTTAAAAATTTTAGAAAATTTTCCAAAATTTTCTAAATTGTTCACACTTTTCAAAAATATTACGTAGTTCCTCCACCATGGAGCTTCCACCATGACCAAATCATCGACCTAGGCGATAGTAAAGCCTACCTCGAGAGTTGATGACCCTCAAAAATAGCTCTAGCCATAGCCACCGAGACACCGGCAGATGCAGCATGATACTACAGATGGCTCGGTGGATCCAAAACATCAAATATCCGGAGTGCCCTACGAATCTAAGGTCAGACCTCTAGTAACTTTTTCGAAATTTTCAAAATTTCAAAATTTTCAAAAAATTTTCAAAATTTTCAAAATTTTCAAAATTTTCAAAAATTTCAAAAATTTTCCAACAAATTTCAAAATATCTTAAAAAATTATCTGAAAAATTTTCAGAATTTTCCAGTACCTTTCCAAAATTTCAGTATTCTTATTAATTTTTCAGAATTCTTCCGCAATTTTCCAAAATTTTCCAAATTGTTCAAAATATCAAACATTTCAAAAATTTCAGAAAATTTCAAAAATTTTCCAAAATTTTCAAAATTTTCAAAAAATTGTAACTTTCCAAAATTTTCAAAATTTTCCGAAAAATTTTCAGAATTTCCACGTAGTTCCTCCACCATCGAGCTCTCCACCAGCCACATTCAAAATTACCGACCTAGGCGATAGTAAAGCCTACCTCGAGAAGGATGACCTCAAAAAATAACTCTGAAGCCAGCCACCGAGACACCGGCAGATGGCATGATACTCACAGATGGCTCGGTGGATCCAAACATCATACATCCGAGCGGCCTACACCCAAGGTCAGACCTCTGAATTTTTTCGAAATTTTTCAAAAATTTTCAAAAATTTCCAAAAATTTCAAAACTAAAAAAAATTTCAAAAATATTCAAATTATCCGAAAAATTCAGAAGAATTTTCAAAATTTTCCAAAATTTCCAAAATTTTCAAAATATTTCAACATTTAAAAATTTCAGAAAATTTCAAAATTTCCCAAAATTTTTCAGAATTTTCCAAAAATCAAAATTTTTCAAAAAATTTCAAATATTTCACAATTTTAGAAAATTTTTCAAATATTTCAAAACATTTCAAAATTTAGAAATTTTTCTAAAAATTTTCTAAAATTGTTTACAATTTTTCAAAAATGACAGTAGTTCCACCAGCCACATTCAAAGTTACTGACCTAGGCGATAGTAAAGTCCACTCCAGAAGGAGCACCTCAAAAAATAACTCGAAGCCATAGCCACCGACACACCGGCAGATGCAGCATGATACTACAGATGGCTTGGTGGATCCAAAACATCATACATCCGGAGCGGGCCTTATACAATCTAAGGTCAGACCTTCTGAAAATTTTTGAAAAATTTCGAAATCTTCTGTGGCCTTTCAAAAATTCAAATTTAAAATAAAAATTTTCCAAAATTTTAAAAAATTTCTGTATTTTTCCAAATTTTTCAAAATTCTGCACTTTGTAATTTTCCAAAAATTTCAAAAATTTTTCGAAAATTTTCAAAAATTTTCAAAATTTTCAAAAAATTTTCAAAAAATTTTTCGAAATTTTTTCAAAAATATTCTCAAACATTTCAAAATTTTCAAGAAAATTTTCCAAAATTTTCTAAAATTGTTCACAATTTTTTCAAAAAATGGTTAACAGTTCCTCCACCATGGAGCTTCAATCAGCCACATTCAAAATTACCGACCTAGGCGATAGTTTACTCCAGAAGGCCGAGGACCTCAAAAAACAACTCCTGAAGCCAGCCACCGAGACACCGGCAGATGCAGCATGATACTACAGATGGCCTGGTGGATCCAAAACATCATACATCCGAGCGGCCTTCTACACCCAACAGACCTCTGAAATTTTTCGAAATTTTTGAATTTTCGTAACTTCCAAAAATTTTCAAAAATTTTCAAAAAATTTCAAAAAATTTTCCAAAAAATTTCAAAATATCTCAAAATCACCCGAAAATTTTCAGAAATTCTTCAAAAAATCATTCCTCAAAATCACAAAATTTCAGAAAATTTCCAAAAATTTTCCAAAATTTTCCAAAAATTTTCAAAATATTTTAAAACATTTAAAAATTTTCAGAAAATCAAAATTTTCCCAAATTTTTCAAATTTTCAGTGGCCTCTGTACTAAAATCTTCCAAAATTTGCAATTTTCAGAATTTGGGGTGTCAAAATCTTCTTCTGCAATTTGTAATATTTCACAATTTTAGAAAAATTTTCAAAATATTCTCAAAAACATTTCCCAAAATTTTCCAAAAATCTTCCAGTACCTTCTTAAATTGTTTGCTAATTTTTCAAAAATGGTTACGTAGCGTCTCCAATTCATGGAGCCTCCACTCAATTCATTATCTCAAAATTACTGACCCAGGCAGTTTACCCAGAAGGAGCACCTCAAAAAATCTGGAAGCCATGCAGCTACTGACACACCGGCAGATACTTCATGGTGATGGCTTGGGTGGATCCAAACATCATACATCCGAGTGGCCTTATACACCAAGGTTAGACCTCTGAAAATTTTTGGAAAATTTTCTGTAATTTCTGTATTCTTTCTAAAATTTTTGCAATTTTCCAAAAATTTTCAAAAAATTTGTACCCTCAAAAAATATTCAAAAATTATCCGAAAATTTTTCAGAAATTTTTCCTTAAAAATTTTCCCCAAATTTTTCAATAATTTCAAAAAATTTTGAAATTTTTTCCAAAAATTTTCCAAAATTTTCCAGTAATTCTTTCCAAAAATTTTTCCAAAAATTTTCAAAATTCTTCAAAATTTTCGTGTAATTTTTCCAAAATTTTCAAAATATCTCAAAAATTATCCGAAAATTTTTCAGAAATCTTCCAAAATTTTCCTGAATTTTTTCGAAAAATTTCTCAAAAATTTTCAGAAATTTTTCCAAAATTTTCCAAAATTTTCCAACCCGAGTAATTTTCAAAAATTTTAAAAATTTTTGCAATTTTCCAAAATTTAAATTTTTTCTTTAAAATTTCTTAAAAATTTTCTGAAATTTTTTCCAAAATTATCAAAAATTTTCCTAAAAATTTTCTCCCAATTTTTTTGAAAATTTCAAAAAAATTTTCAGAAATTTTTCCAAAATTTTCCAAAATTTTCCAAAATTGGAATTTTCAAATTTAAAATTTTCCGAAAATTTTTCAAAATATTTCAAAACATTTCCTAAAATTTTCAGAAAAATTTTTCCAAAAATTTTCTAAAATTAATTACAAAATATTTTAAAACATTTCCTCAAAATTTCAGAAAATTTTTCTGCAATTTCTAAATTGTTCACACCTTTTCAAAAAATGGTTACGTAGTTCCAAATTATGGAGCCTCCACCAGTCATATTCAAAATTACTGACCTAGCGATAGTAAAGCCTACCTCGAGAAGGACCTCAAAAAATAATCAAATATAGCCACCGAGACACCGTAGATGGCAGATACTTCGGGCAGATGGCTCGTGGATCCAAAACATCATACATCCGGAGCGGCTTCTACACCTGGTTGTCAGACCTCTGAAAATTCTTCGAAATTTTTTCAAAATGTAAATTTTCTGCACCAAAATATTCAAAATTATCTGAAAAATTTCATAGAAATTTTCCAAAATTTTCCCAAATTTTCGGGAAAATTAGAAAAATTTTCAGAAATTTTTCCCGTAATTTTCAATTTCCAAACATTTCCAAAAATTTTCAAACATTTTTCAGTACCCTCAAAATATTTTAAAACATTTCCTGTAATTTTCAGAAATTTTCCAAAATTTTCTAAAATTGTTCACAATTTTCAAAAATGCATATGTGAAATTCCTCCACCATGGAGCCTCCACCAGCCATTATTCAAAATTACTGACCTAGGCGACAGGTGCTTCTACCTTGAGAAGGGGAGGACTCAAAATAACTCTAAGCCAGCTAATGAGACACTGGCAGGATGGCATGATACTTCACAGATGGGTCATGGATCCAAACATCATACATCCGGGAGTGGCCTTCTGTTCAAGGTTAGGACCTCTGAAATTTTTGTACTGAAAATCTTCAAAAATTTTCCAAAATTTTCAAAATTTTCCAAAATTTTCAAAAATTTCTTCAAAATTTTCAAAAATATTCAAAATTATCCGAAAAATTTTCAGAAATTTTCCAAAATCTTTGTAATTTTTCCAAAATTTTTCAAAATTTTCTGTAATTTCCAAAATTTTCAGAAATTTTCTGTAATTTTCAAAATTTTTCCAAAATTTTTCCAAAATTGTCTGAAAAATTTTCAGAATTTTCTGTAATTTTCCCAAATTTTTCAAAATTTACAAAATTTCGCCAAAATTTTCAAAATTCTCCAAAAATTTTCCAAAATTTTTCAAATTTTTCAAAATTTTCCAAAAATTTTCAAAATATTCAAAATTATCCGAAAATTTCAGAAATTCTCAAAAATTTTCAAAATATTCAAAAATTATCCGAAAATTTCTAGAATTTTCTGTAATTGTACTCTTTTCCAGTAATTTTTCAAAAATTTTCCAAAATTTTCCAAAAATTTTCAGAAATTTTCCAAAATTCTTCAAAATTTTCAAAAAATTTATTGTACTTTTATTAAATTTTGTAGTAAATTTTCCAAAATCTTCCAAAATTTTCAAAATTTTAAATATTTGTACCAAAAATATTCAAAAATTATCCTGAAAAATTTTAAAATTTTCCAAAATTTTCCCAAATTTTTTCAAAATTTAAAAATTTTCAGAATGTAATTTTCTAAATTTTCAAAAATCTTCCAAAATTGTACCTTTTCTTAATTTTCAAAATTTTCCAAAATTTTCATTTTAAAATATTTCAAAATTTTCAGAAAATTTCCAAAAACCTTTCTAAAATTGTTCATGTTAATTTTCAAAATGGTTATGAAATTCTCCACCATGAGCCTCCACCAGCCACATTCAAAATTACTGACCTAGGCGATAGTAGTTTCACTCTGTATGACCTCAAAATAATTCTAAATATAGAAGCTACTGAAACATTCGGTAGATGTAGCATGATACTCAACAGATGGCTCGGTGAATTCAAAATATCATACATCCGAGTGGCTTTCTACAATTTGGTTATTAGTCAGACCTTCTGAAAATTTTTTTTGAAATTTTTGAAAATTAAAAATTTTCTGTAATTTTTCAAATTTTCTAAAAATTTTCCAAAATTTTCAGAAATTTTCCAAAATATTCCAAAATTTTCAGTAATTTCAAATTATCTGAAAAATTTCAGAAATTTTCCAAAAATTCTCTAAATTTTTCATAAATTTAAAATTTCATAGAATTTTCAATTTTCTGCACTTTCCAAATTTTCCAAAATTTTTCAAAATTTCCAAAATTTTCAAAATATTCAAAAATTATCCAAAATTTTCAGAAATTTTCAAAAATTTTCTCAAATTTTCTGGGTAATTTCAAAATTTTCTTAGAAATTTTTCCAAAATTTTCCAAAATTTGTACCTTTCCAAAATTTTCAAAATTTTCAAAAAATTTTCAAAATTTTCCTTAAATTTTTCAAATATTTAAAAACATTTCTCAAATTTTCAGGTAATTTTTCCAAAATTTTCTAAAATTGCCCATGTAATTTTTCAAAATGGCATGTAGTTCTCCACCATGGAGAGCCTCTACCAGCCACATTCAAAATACTGACCTAGGTGATAGGAAGCCTACCCGAGAAGGAGGAGGACCTCAAAAATAACCTGGGAAGCTTATAGCCACCGAGACACCGCAGATGCAGTATGATATCACAGATGGCTCGGTGGATCCAAACATCACATCCGGAGTGGCCTTCTACACCAAGGTCAGACTCCTCTGAATTTTTTTGAAAATTTCGAAAAATCTTCAAAATTTCCAAAAATTTCAAAATTTTCCAAAATTTTCAAAAATTTTCGTACTAAAAATATTCAAAAATTATCCGAAAAATTTTCAGAAATTTCCGTAAATCTTCTTTGTACCTTCAAAATTTTTTCAAAATTTTCCAAAATTTTCCAAAAATTTTCAGAATTTGTGTAATTTCCAGTAATTTTCAAAATTTTCAAAATTATCTGAAAATTTTCAGAAATTTTCCAAAATTTTCCAATTTTTCAAAAATTTCAAAAATTTCACAAAATTTTCGTAGCAATTCTTCAAAATTTTCCAAATTTTCCAAAATTTTTCAAAATATTCAAAAATTATCCGAAAAATTTCAGGGCTTCTGTACCTTTAAAATTTTTAAAAATTTCTGAAAATTTTCCTGAAAAATTTTTCAAAATATTTTAAAACATTTCCTGAAATTTCACAATTTCAAAATTTTCTAAAATGTTCACAATTTTTCAAAAATGGTTATGTAGTTCCTCCACCATGGAGCTCTAATTGAAATACATTCAAACACTGAAAGTGGTAGGCAGTTTACCTCGGGAGGTTGAGTGACCTCAAAATAACTCTGGGGCTATAGTCACGAGACACCGTGGCAGATGGCATGATATCACAGATGGCCTGGTGAATCCAAACATCATACATCCGGAGCGGCTTCTACACCCAAGGTCAGACCTTCGAAAATTTTTTCGAAATTTTTCTAAAATCTTCATGTAATTTTCTGTAATTTTTGTAATTTTCCTGTAATTTTCCAAAATTTCAAATTTTCTAAAATTTTCCAAAATTTTCAAAATTTCAAAACATCCTGAAAAATTTCAGAAATTTTCAAAAATTTTCCTAAATTCTTTTCAAAAATTTTCAACACAGAATTTTCAGAAAATTTTCCAAAATTTTCCAAAATTTTCCAAAATTTTAAAATTTTCCAAAAATTTTCAAACATTCAAAAATTATCCGAAAAATTTCAGAAATTTTCCAAAAATTTTCCCAATTTTTCTTAGTAATTCTCAAAAATTTTCAGAAATTTCAAAATTTCTAAAAATTTCTGTACCTCTTAAAATTTTAAACATTTGCAATTTTTCAAATATTTTTAAAAACATTTCTCTAAAATTTTGTGAAAATTTTCCAAAATTTCTATCCAAAAATTTCCTTCTAAATTGAATTTTTCAAGAATTTCAATTTCCTTAAAAGTAAATTCGTGACCTTCCCAAATTTCAGTAATTTCAAAAATTCTTCAGAAATTTTTCAGTAACTTCAAAATTCTTCCAGTAACCTTCGGAAAATTTCTGTAATCTTCAAAATTTTCAAAATCTGAAAATTTTCAAAATTATTCAAAACATTTCTGAATTTTCCAAAAATTTTCCTAAAAACTTCTAAAATTTGTTCATCAAAATATGGTTACTCTCCACCATGGAGCTCTCCACCAGCCACATTCGAAATTACCGACCTAGGCGATAGTAAAGCCTACTCTCCAGAAGGAGGACCTCAAAAATAACTCTGGAAGCCATAGCCACCGAGACACCGGCAGATGCAGCATGATACTTCACAGATGGCTCGGTGGATCCAAACATCATACATCCGAGCGGCCTTTACACCTGTCAGACTCCTGAAAATTTCAAATTCAAAAATTTCAAAATTTTCAAAAATTTCAAAATTTTCAAAAATTTCAAAAATATTCAAAATTATCCGAAAAATTTTCGTAATTTTTCAAAAATTTCAAATTTTAAAATTTAAATATTCAAAATTTTCCAAAAATTTCAAAATTTTCCAAAAATTTTTCAAAATTTCAAAAATTTCATGGTTGAAAATTTTCCAAAATTTTTCCTAAAATTTTCTTCCAAAATTTTCAAAAATTTCAAAAATTTTCCAAATTTTTCCGAAAAATTTTAATAATTTTCCAAAATTTCAAAAATTTTTCAAAATTTCAAAATATTACAATTTTCCGAAAATTTTTTCAAAATATTTAAAAACATTTCCTTAAAATTTCTTTCAGAAAATTCTTCAAAATTTTCTTAAAATTGTTTACACTTTTCAAAAAATGGTTACAGTTCCTCCACCATGGAGCTTCCACCACACATTTAAAGTTACTGACCTAGGAGATAGTAAAGCCTACCTCCAGAAGGAGCACCTCAAAATAACTGGAAGCTATAGCCACCGACACACCGGCAGATGCAGCATGATACTTCACAGATGGCTTGGTGATCCAAACATCATACATCCGAGCGGCCTTATACACCAAGGTTGTCAGACTCCATTGAAAATTTTTTTTGAAAATTTTCGAAAATCTTCAAAAATTTTCCAAAATTTTCTTAAAAATTTTCCAAAATTTTCTCTTTTCAAAAATTTTTGTAATTGATTTTTCAAAATCTTTTGTTTCCAAAATTTTCGAAATTTTTTTCCGAAATTTTCCAAATTTCTTTTGTATTTAATTTTCAATTAAAAATTTTCAAAATTTTCGGTTTTTTCAAAAATTTTCCGAAAATTTTAAATATTTTTCAAACATTTCCAAAATTTTCAGAAAATTTTCCTTTTCTAAAATTGTTCACAATTTTTCAAAAATGAGTTACGTAGTTCCTCCACCATGGAGCTTCCACCAGCCACATTCGAAATTACCGACCTAGTGATAGTAAAGCCTACTCTGTGAAGGAGGACCTCAAAATAACTCTGAAGCCATAGCCACTGAGACACCGGCAGATGCAGCATGATATTTCACAGATGGCTCTGTTGATCCAAAACATCACACATCCGAGCGGCCTTCTACACCAAGGTCAGACCCTGAAAATTTTTGAGGTTCTTCCAATTTTCAAAATTTTCAAAAAATTTCAAAATTTTCCAAAAATTTCAAAAATATTCAAAATTATCCGAAATTTCGGAATTTTCAAAATTCTTCAAAATTTAAAAAATTTCATTAAATTTTTCTGAGTAATTTTAAAATTTTCCAAAATTTTCCAAAATTTTTCGTAACATTTAAAACATTTCCTGTAATTTTCAGTGCTCAGAATTTTCCAAAATTTTCAAAATTTTTTTCAAAAATTTTCCAATTTTCAAAAATTTCCGAAAATTTCAGAAATTTTCAAAAATTTTCAAAATTTGTTCTTAAATATTTTATAATTTTAGAATTTTCAAATATTTAAAAACATTTGAAATTGTAATTTTCAGAAATTTTCTAAAATTGTTTACAATTTTCAAAAATGGTTACGTAGTCTTCCACCATGGAGTTCCACTGAAATATTGTTTCTAAAGTTACTGACCTAGGCGATAGTGTGCTTCAAATAGGAGCACCCCAAAAAATAACTGGAAGCCATGTAGCCAATCATATTCGGCAGATGCAGTGATACTTAGATGTATTTTGTGATCCAAACATCATACATCTGAGCGGCTTATAGCACTGTCAAGGTTTGTAATTTTTTGAAATTTTGTGTTTGAAAATTAAAATTTTTTCCAGTAATTTTTCAATTTTCCAAAAATTTTTTTGTAAATTTTGCAATTTTCCCGAATTTTTCAAAATTTCAAAAATTTTTCAGTTTTTGGAAAATTGGCTTCAAAAAAATTTTCGAAAATTTTCGCAATTTCAAAAATTTTCTGTTCGAGGTATTTTTCAAAAATTTCAAAACATTTCCCAAAATTTTCAGAGTTTTTCAAAAATTTTCTAAAATTGTTTAGCAATTTTTCAAAAAATGGCCATGAAGTTCCTCCACCATGAGCCTTCACCAGCCATATTCAAGTTACTGACTTAGGCGATAGTAGTTTACCTGTAAAGGAGACCAAAAATATCTGAAGCTATAGCTACCGAGACACAGTCAGATGTATGTATGATATCACAGATGTTTTGGTGGATTTAAAACATCATATATCCGGGAGTGCTGATAATCTAATGTTTTCCTCTGAATTTTTTTTTGGAAAAATTTTTGTAATCTTTCAAAATTTCCGAAAATTTTGAATTTTTTGTAATTTTTCCAAAATTTTCAAAATTTTGTCAAAATTTTCCAAATTTTTCTAAATTTTGTAATTAGTTTTCCAAAATTTTCAAAAATTTTCTTTGAAAATTGTTTTAAAATTTTCAAAATTTTTCAAAATTTAAAAATTTTTAATAATTTTCAGAAAATTTTCAAAATATTTCAAAAAAAATTTTTCAGGAAATTTCTTTCAGTAATTTTTAAAATTGTTTGCAATTTTTAAAAAATGGTTACGGTGGTTCATTATTAGAGTTTCCACCAGCTACATTGAAATTAATGGACCCAGGCGATAGTAAAGTTTCACTCCCAGCATAGGATACACCGTTAACTGGACATAGCCAATCGACACACCGGCAGATGCAGCATGATACTCACAGATGGCTTGGTGGATCTAAAACATCATGATCTGGAGCGGTTTTATACACCCGGGTTGTCGAAGATCCTCTGAAAATTTTTGGAAAAATTTCTTCGAAAACTATACCATGATATTGTGGGTTAAATGACGATGAAGTGGTGGTAGTGGTGGTGGTAGGGTAGTGGTGGGTGATGGAGAGTAGTAGTATTGGGGTTGGCAATGGGTGGGGCGGTGGGAGAAGAGTAGTGGTCAGGGGTTGGGTAATGATAGTGGTGGTAGTAGTAGTAGTAGTAGTAGTAGTTGTGGGGCTGGTAATGATAGTGGTGGTGGTGGTGGCGGGAAGTCGTAGTAGCAGTGGTTGTGGGGTTGGTAATGATAGTGGTGGTGGTGGTGGTAGTAGTAGCAGTGGTTGTGGGTTGGTAATGGTGGTGGTGGTGGTGGTGGTGGTGGTAGTAGTAGTAGTAGTAGTGGTTGCTGGGTTGCAATGGTGGTGGTGGTGGTGGTGGTGGGGTGGTGGTAGTGGTGGTGGTGGCAGTAGTGGTTGCAGTGGTTGTGGTCTGGGGTCATACGATAGTGTTGGTGGTGTGGTGGTTGGGTGGTTGGGGTTGTTGGGTGGTGGTGTTTGGGTGTTGGTGGAAGGGTGGTTGGGGTGGTATGGCGGGAGGGGTGGTGGTGGGTGAGTGTTGTGGTCTGGTCATACCTTTGCAGGTTGTGGCAGATTGTGTATAATGGCGGGTGGGGTGAGTATGGTGATGGGCAGTGGTGGGGGTGGTAGTGTGTTGGGCTGGTAAATCTGTGGTAAAGGATGGGGTCTGGTGGTGTGGTGGTGGTGGGCGGTTGTGGGAAGGTGATGGTGATGGTGGTGGTGGTGGTGGTGGTGGTGGACATAGCAGGTATTGGGGGACAATCTGGTGGTGGGGGTGATGGGGTGGTGGTGGGGGAGGGTAATGGTGATGGTGAGGCAGTGGTAGTGGTGGTGTGGGTTGTGAGGGTGATGGTGTTGGTGGTGAGGGTGGTGGTGATGGGGATATTGGTGGTGGTGGTGGGGATGGTGTGGTGGTGATGATGATGGGAATAGTGGTGGTGGTGATAGGTTATGGTGTTGGTGGTGAAAGTGGTGGTGGTAGTGGTAATGGTGGTGGTTTAGGTAGTGGTGGTACTGGGTGATAGTGCTGCAGATTAGGTTAGATTAGATTAGCTTAGCTTGTCTTAGGTGAGTTAACATAAGGTGTGGTTGATCTTGCTGGGAGAGATTATGGGTAATGTTCAGCTAATCCAATGAATTGTAAAAAATATATCACAAAAAAAAACTCTCCTTGGGTTCGGTAGGGTTGTCAAAATCTTCATCAATTGTGTCATATTTTCTCAACACAATTTTGTATAGATAGTTTTTGAGTGACTGTACTTAGAGTAAACATAAAATATACAACCGAGAGAGATTGATTTGTTGACGAACGATTGGTGCTTGCTGCTGCGGGGGGTGATAGATGTGGGGGTGGTGATAGTTGGTGATGGGGGTTGTGGTGGTGGTAATAGGGTGTGATGGGGTTGTGGGTGGTGGTGATAGTTGTGATGGGGTTGTGGTGGTGGTAGTAGTGGTGGTGGTGGTGATAGTTGGTGATGGGGTTGTGGTGGTGGTAGTAGTGGTGGTGGTTGTGATAGTTGTGATGTGATTGTGGTGGTGGTAGTAGTGGTGGTGGTGGTGATGAAGCTGGGATGGGGATTGTGGGGTGGTAGTAGTGGTGGTGGTGGTGATAGTTGTGATGGGGGCTGTGGTGGTGGTAGTAGTGGTGGTGGTGGTGATAGCTGTGATGGGGTTGTGGTGGTGGTAGTGTGGTGGTGGTTGTAATAGTTGTGATGGGGATTGTGGTGGTGGTAGTAGTGGTGGTGGTGGTGATAGTGGTGATGTGATTGTGGTGGTGGTAGTGGTGGGTGGTGGTGGTGATAGTTGTGATGGGGGTTGTGTGGTGGTGGTAGTAGTAGTGGTGGTGATAGCTGTGATGGGGCTTGTGGTGGGATACTAGTTGTGTGATTTAGGCTGGGGTGGTGGTGGTGGTGGTAGTTGTGGTGGTTGTGGGTAGTAGCAGTGGTGGTGGTAGCAGTAGCAAGGGTGGTGGTAATAGTGGTGGTGATAGTGGTGGGTGGTGGGTGGTAGTAGTAGTGAGTGTTGTCGGTGATGATTGGCATTGCGTAATCAGAGTGGTGGTATTAGTGGTGGTGGTGGTGGTGGCATTAGTGGTGGTGGTGGTATTATGGTGGTGGTGGTGGTGGCATTAGTGGTAAGGCAGGTGGTGATGGTTGTGGTGGTGATGGTATTAGTGGTGACAGTGGTGGTGGTGGTGGTATTAGTGGTGGCAGTGGTGGTGGTGATGGTATTAGTGGCAGTGGTGGTGGTGGTATTAGTGGTGACAGTGGTGGTGGTGATGGTATTAGTGGTGGCAGTGGTGGTGGTGATGGCATTAGTGGTGACAGTGGTGGTGGTGATGGTATTAGTGGTGACAGTGGTGGTGGTGATGGTATTAGTGGTGACAGTGGTGGTGGTGATGGCTATTAGTGGTGACAGTGGTGGTATGGCATTAGTGGATGACGGTGGGTGGTGATGGCATTAGTGGTGACAGTGGTGGTGGTGGGTGATGGCAGTGGTGAGAGTGATGCATTAGGGTGACAGTGGTGGTGGTGATGGTATTAGTGGTGACAGTGGTGGTGGTGATGGTATTAGGGTGGTGACAGTGGTGGTGGTGGATGGTATTAGTGGTGAGTGGTGGTGGTGGTGATGGTATTAGTGGTGACAGTGGTGGTGGTGATGGCTTATGGTGACAGTGGTGGTGATGGCATTAGTGGTGACAGTGGTGGTGGTGATGGCATTAGTGGTGAGCAGTGGTGGTGGTGGATGGTATTAGTGGTGACAGTGGGTGGTGGTGATGGTATTAGGTGGTGACAGTGGTGGTGGTGATGGTATTAGTGGGTGACAGTGGTGGTGGTGATGGCATTAGGTGGTGACAGTGGTGGTGGTGATGGTATTAGTGGTGACAGTGGTGGTGGTGGATGGCATTAGGTGGGTGACAGTGGTGGTGGTGGCGGTAGACAGTGGTGGTGGTGGTGGTATTAGTGGTGAGTGGTGGTGGTGATGGCATTAGTGGACAGTGGTGGTGGTGATGGCATTAGTGGTGACGTGGTGGTGGTGATGGCATTAGTGGTGACAGTGGTGGTGGTGATGGCATTAGTGTGAGTGGTGGTGGTGATGGTATTAGTGGGTGACAGTGGTGGTGGTGATGGTGCATTAGTGGGTGGCAGTGGTGTGGTGGTGATGGTGGTAATAGTGTGGGTGAGACAGGTGGTGGTGATGGTATTAGTGGGTGACAGTGGTGGTGGGTGATGGCATTAGTGGTGACAGTGGTGGTGGTGATGGTATTAGTGGGTGACAGTGGTGGTGGTGATGGTATTAGTGGTGCAGGTGGTGGTGGTGATGGCATTAGTGGTGACAGTGGTGGTGGTGATGGCATTAGTGGTGTGAGAGTGGTGGTGATGGCATTAGTGGTGACAGTGGTGGTGGTGATGGTATTAGTGGTGACAGTGGTGGTGGTGATGGCATTAGTGGTGGCAGTGGTGGTGGTGATGGCATTAGTGGTGACAGGTGGTGGATGGTATTAGTGGTGACAGTGGTGTGGTGGTGGTATTATGGTGGCAGTGGTGGTGGTGATGGCATTATGGTGACAGTGGTGGTGATGGCATTATGGTGACAGTGGTGGTGGTGATGGTATAGGTGACAGTGGTGGTGGTGATGGCATTAGTGGTGACAGTGGTGGTGGGAGCATTAGTGGTGACAGTGGTGGTGGTGATGGTATTAGTGGCACAGTGGTGGTGGTGATGGTGCTTAGTGGTGACAGTGGTGGTGGTGATGGTATTAGTGGTGACAGTGGTGGTGGTGATGGCATTAGTGGACAGTGGTGGTGGTGATGCATTAGTGAGATGGTGGTGGTGATGGTATTAGTGGTGAGTGGTGGTGGTGATGGTATTGTGGGACAGTGGTGGTAGTAAAAGTGTCAGTAATAACCATCAGTGTTGTCATGAGTTGAGTGGTGTTACATTTTACATGAGGTAATGATTGGAGGAAGATGGCTGACGGGGGAGAGAGAGAGAGAGAGAGAGAGAGAGAGAGAGAGAGAGAGAGAGTCAGTAGTCGAGGTGATGACCAATACAGTCTCTTACGGCAGTCAGTAAGCACGAGATGGTGTAAATATGGTGGTAGACGTGTGTATAATGTGTGTGTGTGTGTGTGTGTGTGTAATAATAATAATAATAATAATAATAATAATGGTGTATGGGAGAGGAGGTCAACCTTTATGTGAGTGGGCCACATTAGATGGGCCACGGTGATGAGGGCTACACATTGACTATTAAATATTAACTATGTCTAGTGTACGTGTGTGCATGTATGATGTGTATGTATGTATGTATATAGTGTGTGTGTGTGTGTGTGTGTGTGTGTGTTCACAGGGTGGTGTAATGCGTCTAGTGTGGCAGTATTACTGTATGTCAGTGTTAAGGTGCAAGCACTGCTTGCTTCCCTCTCGCTTTCATCTACTGCTGCTGGCTAGCCCTTGTGGTGAACAGGGAACCAACCTTGTATAAGTCTTCCCCTGCCAGTATGCAGCCTCCTCACCATCAAGATTCATGCTGTGCCTCATTGTGGCAACACGCGATAACTGGGTGCCTCGTGGGCCCAGGCTTTATCAGCAGGGGATATTGGAGCAGCAGTGGGCCCCAGAGGGACGGCGCATAGGCCCACTGACATGTGGACACGTGCTGGCGCCTACCAAACACTGACCTCATGCCTTTTGGATTAACCTTGGTAGGTATATGGCTCCATGAGTAAACCCCAAACGAAAAATCTGTGGTAAAGCCCCGCATCAGGCAGACATGCTTACAGAGCTCCAACAAGACCTCAACGGCGGTATAGGCAGAAGAGGTGACCAACATGGGAACCCAACTACTACACTGGGGATGAAGGCAATGCAAGATGGACAGGTTATAAAGGCGAAACCCAACAAACTGGGCTATCGGTAGTCCATTGCAACTCTCCCTCTCCCCAGTAGTTGCAACTACCTGCACCACTGGATCGGGAAAAGGGAGAGCCAAGGTGTGTGGTTGCAGCCTGCATCTCCTACCTTACCACATAAATCAACTCAAGTGCAGCCATCATCCAGCTCATCATACTTCTCATCATCATCGAAACTCCTATACCCCCAAAAGTACTATGGTGACAGACGGGTGGCGATGGGGACAGGCAGAGATGACTGCCGGGAGTCTCTAGTCACAACTCTGCATGTAGGCGGCATAGATAAGATGATCGTTTATGCACTGGGATCTAGGCAGCAGTGCAATCCTGTCCTGTCTGTGCGACTGAGCAACCCTTTCTAGGAGCCACTCTGCACACCCCACATGGGGAGGGGGCCAGAAAAGTTGCCCTAAACATGGCCTGCCAAAAAAAAAAAAACCTGTCTTGGCAACCGCACCTAGTAAGGTCATCTTAATGCGATCGAAAACATAATCATAATCACAAATCAAAGCAAAAACAAACTATACAACCTTTTATGGTCAATGCATGTAATATCAGGACTCATCTGGATACTGGCACAAATGAGCATCCCGAAAGAACCGTCCTCATGGCAAAAAAGCTGGCTAGGTATAACATCGACATTAGTGAGTCCCCCTCCCAGACGAGGGTCGACTCACAGAACGGGGGTCCCACTGTACCTTCTTTTGAAAGGGTTATCTTGCTGCGGAGAGGAACCGCATTTACGGAGTTTGCTTTGCCATTCGCCAATCCATCCTACATAGGCTAACTGAAATGCCTGTTGGGATCAACGAGTGCCTCATGACGCTCCGAGTCCCACTGAATCACTCACATCATGCCTTCTTCATCAGTGCATATGCCCCAACACTAGATGCAGAGGATGACATCAAAGAGGCATATTACTCCGACCTTGACAGAGTGCTAACCTCTATCCTCAGAGAAGACAAGTTCGTGCTACTAGGTGACTTTGTTGCCAGAGTTGTCAGAGATGTTGACATATGGCAGGAAGAAACGAAGTAGGCAAGTGTAATCCCAACGGCTGAACTTAACCTTTTTCTCACCACCACCTTGTTTAGGCAGGCCGACAAGTTCAAGGGTTCTTGGCAACACCCACGATCCAAACATTGGCTTCTCATTGACTACATCATTGTCAGAGAAAGAGATCGCCGAGATGTTCTCGTCACCCGAGCCATGTGTGCTCCGGCCACTGTGACACAGATCATTGACTCATCAGAGCCAAACTCCCCCTTCATGTCGCCCCAAAACGGCGAAGGCAACAATCCTCCAGAAGAGGCTTTAACACCAAGCTACTGGAGGATCCCGTGGTAACACATGTTTTCAGAGAGCAGCTCAACGATGGGCTGATAAACACCCCAACAACAAAGAACCAAAATCCCAATGCCGAATGGGGTCCCATCAAAGCTGTCATCACAAAAATCTGCAACGAGACCCTCGGCCAGATCAAAAGAAAAGACCGGGATTGGTTTGTTGAAAACGAACTAGAAATCGAAGTACTCGTCAATAGTAAACGTGCTGCTCTTACTGACTGGCATAAGAACCCTAAATCTTGAACCAAAGCTGGTACATTCCACTACATTCCACAAGAAGAAGGCGGCGGTCCAGCACAAACTTGGGAGACTAATGAACGAATGGACGAAATATATAGCTTGTGAAATGCAAAAATTTGCACTACTAATGGCGTGGCCCCCTTCTGCCCATCCGACGGTAACTCCCTAATTAAAGACGAAGAATGCATCAGTCAGTGTTGGAAAGAGCACTTACCATTCGCTGCTGAACCGAAACACTGATGTGGATGTCCTGACTATCCCGCATTCCCGCAGGTTCCTCAGCACCCAAGGCTGACCCACCTCAGCTGTCCTCCATCTCTGGGTGAGGTAGCTACTGCCATCAAGCAGATGAAAAATAACAAAGCCACAGGGCCTGATGGAATCCCAGCCGAGGTGTATAAAGCAGGAGGACCAGCCATCTCCACCCTGTCCTGGAGAATATATGGGGGAGGAGGAAATCCCCCAATATCTTAGACACCTCGATCGTCAATATTTATAAGAACAAGTGAGTCCGGTCAGACTGTGGCAACTCCCGCGGGATCTCACTGTTATCCATAGCTGGCAAGATTGTGTCTCAAGTCCTCCGAAACAGACTTCTTCCTAAGGCGAAAAAATTCCTCCCAAAATATCAATGGCATCACTGACATGATCTTTGCTGCCCACCAGACACAGGAAAAGTGCAGAGAACAGTGTCGTGACTTGTACATGGCCTTCATTGATCTAACTAATGCCTTCGACTCAGTCAACAGGGAAGCCCTCTGGCGGACCCTCATTCATTTTGGCTGCCCACCAAAATTCATTGCCATTGTGAGGCAACTCCACGTTGGCATGAACGGCAGTGTGTTGCACAACGGCACCCAGTCAAAGTTTTTCCCCATGCAAACTGGGCTAAAACAAGGATGTGTACCGGCACCAACTCTCTTTTCCATTTTCTTGGCCTCCTTCCTTACTTGTGCCAGTGCCAATTTAGCTGGCGGGGTGGACATCCAGTACCGGATAAAGGAATTTTTCAACATTATATGACTCCAGGCAGGAACAAAGGTGTCGGCCGCTTCCACTACTTAACTTCACTATGCAGACGAACTCACCCTCGTCGCTCACACTGAATGCGAGCTACAGGAGACCCTGAACACCTACGCAGATGCGTATGCACATTTCAGCTTTGTGGTAAATACACATAAGACTCGGATTCACTTTCAGCCTGCCCCTGGTTTAACCACACCTTCACCATCCATCCAGCTTAATGGTACTAGTGTCTCTACTGTTACCTACTTCCAATACCTTGGCTCCCACCTGTCCACCACCACGGAAATCGATGAAGAGATTCAACATCGGATCAGATGTGGATCTCAAGCCTTTGACAGGCTCCATACCCGTGTTTTCAGCTGTAGGGAGCTGAAATTATCTACAAAGTTGCTGATGTATCGAGCAGTGGTCCTACCCACCCTGCTGTATGGCAGCGAGACATGGGTCACATGCAGGAGGCTCCTCAAGGCACTTGAAAACCTTTACCAACGTAGTGTACAGTCTCGTTCAAGATTTTTCGAACACTGCTGGAGACAGCTGGCAACTCAAGGCTGTTTGTTTACTATAGTACGCAGTATAATATAATACGAAACAACAAAGCCCAACCACTAAATTAAGCAACAGGGAACTAAATAACCAATCACCGATCACTTTTACATTTATTCATAATTTTTACTACGTACTATAGTAAACAAGTGGCCTTGAGTTGCCAGCTGTCTCCAGCAGTGTTCGAAGAATCTTGAATGAGACTGTACGTTCCATCCTTCGAGTTCGCGGGGAAGCCAAGAGAACAAATGCTGACACCAACTGTAGGAACATCGAGGCTACCATTACACCGGTCAACACAATTTTTCTGGCACAAGGTTTTTAAACGGATTTTAAGTAAATTTGGGGTGCAGAATCCAAATATGACTTTGGTTTTTGTCTATCACATCAGGTTTTTGAGATATACCATATTGCACTTTTGCTGGGAAACGTAAACTTTTGGATCAAAATTGACGGTTTAAACATGTATACATAAATTTTTTCAGCATTATAATTTGTATTTTTCTATAACCAAAAATTGTTAATATCAAATTGGAAAGTTAATGCACATATAATATTTAAATGTAACATTGAAGGGTGAAAAAAAACAATTAATGTACGGTAGAAATAGTGCAAGTATTAAGATCAAGTTACAGTTACATAAACTTCCTCTTTTTGGCCGATCTCTTATGTACAGCTTCTGGAATGTCTCTCATCAAACTCCAGCAGTAGTCCGCCATCATGTTCGAGTCCCATCGACCTTGGTAACGTTCTTCCATTACTTTAATGTCTTGATGAAAGCGCTCCCCTTGCTCCTCGCTCACTTCTCCCAGATTTTCTGGAAACTCGTCCAAGTGACTGTGTAAGTAGTGAACCTTGATACTCATTCTGCATCCAAGTGCTTGTAAACTCAAGAGCAGCTCTTCCACAATTTCTTGATAGTTGTCCGCTTTCTTGTTCCCTAAGAAGTTCCGCACCACATTAGAGAAAGCATTCCAAGTTCTTGCCTGTGCCTCAGTCATTGTTGCAAGGAAGTGTGGATCTCTGAGTAGTGTTCTTATTTGAGGTCCATCAAAAATCCCTGCCTTTTTCTTCTCGTCGCTAAGACTTGGAAAGGTTGAGCATATATATCTGAAACACTCTCCACTATGATCAAGAGCCTTGACGAATTGCTTCATGATACCAAGTTTTATGTGCAGAGGAGGAAGGACAATGTTTTTCCTGTCAACCAGAGGATCGTTAATGATATTCTTGTCACCAGGCGTCAAACTATGTCTTGGTGGCCAATTCTTTTTCACCCAATGGTCTGCTGTAGCCCTGCTGTCCCAGTAGCACAGAAAACAGGGGTATTTTGTGTACCCTCCTTGCTGGCCCAATAGAAAGTTTACCATTTTCAAGTCCACACAAATTAACCATTCATGAGCATGGTATTGCAACCTCTCTAGAACAGTCTTAATGTTTTCATACTCTTCTTTAATTTGTACAGAATGTCCGATTGGAATTGAACCATACTTGTTTCCGTTATGAAGAAGAACACATTTCAAGCTCCTTTTAGAACTGTCAATAAAAAGTCTCCAATCCTTACTATCATATGCTGGTAGTCCCATGGAGAGAAGAAGTCCTTCTACATCATTACAAAAACAAGCTGGTCATATGAATGAAAGTACTTCCGCAGTTGCTCTTCTCTGTTGCGATAAAAGGAGACACTCGTGCCAGGTTTTAAGAGTCGTTTCTCTTGAAGCCTGGAAGCTAACAATTCAGCAGACTGTTTTGGCAAATTTAGATCTCTGACCAGATCATTCAATTCTGACTGAGTAAACAACGTTGGCTTTTCACAATCTTCACCAGATGGCTTGAAAAGATCAGTCTCTTCATCTTCATCAGTAGAAACAGGTGAATTCCGGTCTATATCCTCAATCTCTGGTAGCTCAGTAAATTCTGGCACGTTACGTGATGGAGCAAATCTGAGATCAGATTTGGATTCAGCACCTTAAAGTTAGTAAAAAACAGTTAAAAGGTTTCATGCCAGAAAAAAAAAATATTTTTTTGTAGACCAGTGTTATCCATGAACAACTTCTTTGGACTATCCATGTTACCCGCATGGATGACAGTAGATTGTCAAACAGCAGTTATACAGTCAATTCACGAATGGTAAACGTAATGCAGGCGGACAACGGAAAAGGTATAAGGATAGTCAGACAAACCTGAAAAAAGTACCAAATTGACCCCCCACCCCTTCACCTGGGAGACCATTACTCCACACTGTAACGCTTAGAGGACCATCACACGAGGAGTCAATACTTTCGAGTTAACTCGAATGCATACCGAGGCAGACAAGCGCCGAGCCGGGAAGACACTGCCGCCGCTACTCCCGTCATAGATGTAGCCCTCCACACATGCATGAATAGGCCTCTAGAGTTATCTCAGAGCTCACCAACGAAGGTGACTTCCTCAGTAACTCATATAATTGTATCTTAGCTGGATGATCGTCATACTCAATTCCGAGTGACAGCAAAGTAGTAGTAAGTAGTGTGTGTGTGTGTGTGTGTGTGTGTGTGTGTAACCGAGGGCGTTTTCAACTCTTCGTACTATCGCTTGAGCAGCAAATTGAGTGAACACTACAGTACATAAAGAGTTGTAGACAGACAGACGCTGACAAATATGCACGCCTCAACACACACTCCCTCCCTCTCCTCTGTTTCAGTTGATAAATAATCGATAAACTGATGGATTACTAGATAGATTAATAGGTAAAATGATAGTTACATTGATAGATTTTTTTTTTTTTTCAGGAGTTAGCCTATCCGCGCACAGGTCGAACGACCCACAACGGGGCCAAGGGGGCTTCAAAATAAGAATAGAAAGAAATTCAAAAAAAAAGTTATATTAATATACAACACAGATCAAGAGTGAGTACGGTTATATTTGTTGTGTTGTCAATAGTAAGAGAGACAATTGAGACCCTTCAATTGTGTGTAAATGAGGCACAAAGTCAGATCAACAACCTGGGACTTGGTCACAATTTTCGTGATGCCATATAGCAGCAGGGTCTACCATTAGACAACACATTATGCTTCCAACACCTTCCCAATATTTTCCCTGTTTGGTAGCTGCCTACTATAGATTGATTGATTGATTGATTGATAGGTAAATTTAGAGTTGTAGCTAAAGTGATTGTAACTCACGAAGGAGAGTCTCAGTGTGATTCCTATGCTGTTTTTTTTCTGGGGGGGGGGGATATTTTTTATGATCTAGTTAAATTAAGTTAATTAAGCGTATTACTACAGCTTGTGTTACGAAATGTGTGCGTTCATCCTTAGGAAAAATTCTTATGAAGTTTGTCGTGTTTTCGTGAAATTATTCCCGCGTAAACAAACACTAGCGCTACGAGAGAGAAGCGGCGGCGAGGTGAATTATGGGGCAGCTGATAGACGCACCTCACAACTTAACATTATCCGTTATTGTGCTGGTGAGAGTTATTATTCAACTTATTACTACCGGCGCTGGTGGAAAGAAAGGGTGGAATGGAGGATGGAAAGGGTAGAAGAGAAGAGAAAAGGGGAATAGAGGATGGAAAGGGTGGATTGGAAGATGGAGTGACCAACATGATCTCTTGCTTTCATGTCAAGAACAAATCTCACAACATGTTTTGAATAACTTGTAGCTTGGATTCTAGTTTCTGTCTTCAGGCAGAGTATATCATGACGAGCAGAAATAGTCCATGTGACACTGTTTGAGCGCCAAGCAAAGGATCTTACGGGTGTCAACTTAGAGGCATTTAGCATTTTTAAAGATAAATTTAATTCAGGCATTACTCTCTTTTAACTATATTATCTCCGATTAATTCACCAGATAAACAAGAGTCAAGAGTTAGTCCAAGGATTTTGTTTACCTGTTTGCGTTTTCTTTTTGATCCATTGGGATAATTTGTTGTGCATGAACCATTGTTTACATGACTCCAGTACAGATGATAACTCGTTAGCTGTATCATTTAGATCTTTACCTGACGCTAAAAGGTCACTGTCATCAGCATACAACAAAAGTTTACAATTAACAGTAATGGACATGTCGTTTACCTAACAATGGAAGAACAATGGTCCAAGGATATTCCCTGTAGGACTCTCCAAACTGTGCGTGTGTGTGTTGACTGAGTGTGTGTGTGTAGTGGAGGGTGTGTACGTGAGTGGGGATTGAGGGTGTGGGCGGATGATGTGTATTGACTGAGTCTGTGTATGGGGGAGAGGGTGTGCGTTGACTGAGTGTATGTGGGGGGTGACTGAATGTAAGTGTGTGTGTGTGTGTTGAGGTGGGGGTGTTGACTAGGCGTGTGTGTGTTGACTGAGTGTGTGTGTGGGGAGGTGTGTTGACTGAGTGTGTGTGAGTAAGTTTGGACTGGATATGTATAAAATATTTATGCTTGAAAACTTTAAATGGGTTGTTGTTACGATATATGTGTTCCATATCTACTAACGTGTGTGTGTGTGTGTGTGTGTGTGTGTGTGTGTGTGTGTGTGAACCAGCAACACATAAGGCGCCTCACACTAAATTCTCTCAGTGTGTTGCGTCCTGTTGAGCCTGGCGTCCTACATCCTGGGAATAATTACAGTAATGTTTAAGGCAGATTACTTGTGTTATATAAAAATGTTCTCGCCCTTCATCGGGACTTTTCTTTAACCTGAGTGTTTATTTGTTGGCCTTCGTTAAACACATAAACAAATGAAATAAAAATGAAAAAAAAATTACTCTCACGTTCTAAGGATTAAAATGGCATTTCTCTCCTTGCAATTTTCCTTTCCTCTTTCACACCCTCCCTCCCTCCCTCCCTCCCCGGGCTGCCGTATATTCCCAGAAAATCAGTATCAGTGAAGGATGAAACAGCTTCAATCGTTCCTCCCTCCTTCTTTCTCCTCTCCCCACCTTCTCGTCCCTTCCCTTCCCACCCTATCCATCTCTCACACCCTCCATTTCTACTACCCTTCCTCCCTCCTCCTACACTTCCTCCCTCCCTTCCTCCACCTACCTTCCCTCCACCTACCCTCCCTCCACCTACCCTCCCTCAACCTACCCTCCCTCCCTCCCTTCCTCCCCCTACCCTCCCTCCTTCCCTCCACAAGCAACAGTATATTCGCAGAAAATCTTTATCAGTGAGAGGCAGAAGGTGGTGTGTGACGGTACGCAGGCGGTTCGTTCATCCCTTCACAAAGTCCGGGAAACAGCCGTGACCACCACACCCGAGTTATGTAGAAAGTTTAAAAGACACTGTGTTTCCTCTCCGCCCTCTGCTGTGCAGAGAGAGAGAGAGAGAGCGGTAACGGCAGAGAAAAGGAGGAGACATAGAAGAGAGGTGAGAAGAAGGGGTGAGGAGAGAGGGGCAGGGGAGGGGTGAAAGAAATGGAAGAGGAAAACGTGAGAAGGGGACTGTTTGGGATTTGTGCATATAATTTTCTCTTCCTTGTTTGTTGTACACTTAAGATGTTTCTTCCAACCTCCCTCCCACAGTCCTCCACTCCCCTCCCACACAGTCCTCCAACACTCCCTCCCTACACAGTCCTCCAACCTCCCTCCCCCAGTCCTCCGCCTCCTCCACAGTCCTCAACCTCCCATCCCACAGTCCTCCAACACTCCCCTCCCACAGTCCTAACCTCCTCCCACACAGTCCTCCAACACTCCTCCTACACAGTCCTGCCTCCCTCCCTGTCCTCCAGCCTCCTCCCACACAGTCCTCCAACCTCCCCTCCCACAGTCCTTCCTCCCCCTCCCACACAGTCCTCCTTCCCCTCCACGTCCTCCTCCTCCCACAGTCCTGCCTCCCCTCCCACAGTCTCCTTCTCCTCCTACAGTCCTCCTCCTCACCACAGTCTCCCTTTCCCCTCCCCACACAGTCCTCCAACACTCCCTCCCCACAGTCCTCCCTTTTCCTCCCCCAGTCTCCAACACTCCCCTCCCCCAGTCCTCCAACCTCCCCTCCCACAGTCCCTGCTTCTCCCCCACGTCTCCCTCCTCCCCTCCCTACAGTCCCCAACACCTCCTCCACACACAGTCCTCCTTGCTCCTCTCCCACACAGTCCTCCCTCTCCTCCAACACTCCTCCCCACACAGTCCTCCAACCTCTCCCTCACACAGTCCTGCTTCCTCCCCTCCTACACAGTCCTCCCCTCCTCCCACACAGTCCCTGCCTCTCCCACAGTCCTCCTTCTCCCCTCACACAGTCCTCCTTCTCCCCTCCCACAGTCCCACCCCGCCTCCTCCCCCAGTCTCCAGCCTCCTCTACAGTCCTGCCTCCTCCTCCCACAGTCTCCCTTACTCCTCCCTACATGTCTCCTTCTCCCCTCTACAGTCCTGCCTCCTCTCCCCAGTCCTCCAACCTCCTCCCCACACAGTCTCCCTTACTCCTCTACAGTCTCCCAACACCCCTCTACAGTCCTCCCAACACTCCTCCCCACAGTCCTCCATCCCTCCCTACACAGTCCTGCCTCCTTCCCTACACAGTCCTCCTTCTCCCCTCCCTGGTCCTCCCTTCTCCTCACACAGTCCTGCCTCCTCACACAGTCCAACACTCTCCTCACCACAGTCCTCCTTCCTCTACTAATTCATCAACCTCCTCCTACAGTCCTCAACCTCCCCTCCCCCAGTCTGCCTCCTCCCACAGTCCTCCAACACTCCTCCTGTCCTCCAGCCTCCTCCTACAGTCCACCTCCTCCTACACACAGTCCTCCCTTCCCTCCCCCGTCCTCCACTTACTCCCCTCCCACAGTCCTCCAACCTCCTCCCCACAGTCCTCCACCTCCCCTCCTACGTCCTCCTTCCTCTCCCTACACAGTCTAACCTCCTCCCACACAGTCCCCAGCACTCCTCCCCAGTCCCACCACTCCTCCCACACAGTCCTCCTTACTCCCCTCCCACAGTCCTTGCCTCCCCTCCCCACACAGTCCTCCTTACTCCTCTCACAGTCCACCTTGCTCCTCTTCCTCCTTCCCCTCCCGTCCCACCTTACTCCTCCCACACAGTCTCCTTCCTCCTCCCCACACTCCTGTCTCCCTCAGCACTCCTCCCACAGTCCTCCCCTCCTCCCAGTCCCTTTTCCTCCTACACAGTCCCACCCCTTGCCTCCTCCCACACAGTCCTTCGCTCCTCTCTACAGTCCTGCCTCCTCTACAGTCCTTGCCTCCCTCCCTACACAGTCCCCTTACTCCCCTCCCCACAGTCCTCCTTCTCCCCTCCTACACAGTCCTCCAACACCTGCCCTTCCTGATCCCCTAACCCTCCTCCTACAGTCCTCCCTTACTCCCTCCTACACAGTCTCCAACACTCCTCTACAGTCCTCCATACTCCCGTCCCTCCCCAATGCTCCAACCTCCCTCCCACCACAGTCCTCCAACACTTCCTCCTGGTCCTCCAACACTCCCTCCTACACAGTCACTGCCTCCTCTACAGTCCTCCGCCTCCTCCTACAGTCCTGCTTGCTCCTCCACAGTCCTGTGCTCCCCTCCTGCACAGTCCCACCACTCTCTCCTCCTGCAGTCCTCAGCACTCCTCCTACAGTCCTGCCCACTTCCTCCACCACCTCCTCTACAGTCCTCCAACCTCCCTCCTACACAGTCCTCAACCTCCCCTCCTACAGTCCTCCCACCTCCCCTCCTACAGTCTCCACCTCCCTCCCTACAGTCCCTGTCTCCTCCCTACACGTCCTCCCTTCTCCTCCCTACAGTCCTCCCTCCTCCTCCCCAGTCCTCCTTTTCCTCCCTACAGTCCTCCTCCCTTTACACTCTACGTCCTCCCTTCTCCCGTCCTACAATGCTCCCTCCTCCTCCCCTGAGTCCTGCCTCCCCTCCTACACAGTCCCCTGCCTCTCCTCTGCAGTCCTCCCTTTCTCCCTCCTACCAGTCAACACTTCCCTCCTACACACTCCCCACTCTACAGTCTCCAGCCTCCTCCTACACAGTCCTCCATCTCCTCTCTACAGTCTCCAACCTCCTCCTACACAGTCTCCAACCTCTCCCCTCTCCTGATCCTGTCTCCCCTCCTACAGTCCTCCTTTTCCTCACACAGTCCTCCAACACTCCTCCCTACAGTCCTCCTTCTCCTCTACACAGTCACCAACACCCCTCCCTACCTCCTCCAACCTCCCCTCCTACAGTCCCCCTTACTCCCTTCCCTTACCAGTCCTCCAACCTCCCTCCCTACACAGTCTCCTTCCTCCCTCTACAGTCCTGCTTCTCCTCCTACACACAGTCCTCCTTTCCTCCTACACAGTCCTCCTGCCTCCTCCTACACAGTCCTCCAACACTCCTCCTACAGTCCTCCCACCCTCCTCCTACACAGTCCTCCAACACTTCCTCCCACACAGTCCTCCAACACTCCTTCCCACACAATGCTCCACCTCCCACACAGTCCTCCAACACCCTCCTACACAGTCCACCAACACCTCCTACACAGTCCACCAACACTCCTCCACAGTCCCCTCCACTCCTCCCCACAGTCCTCCAACACTCCTCCTACACACTCCCCCCTCCCCACAGTCCTCCAACACCCTCCCCACACAGTCCTCCAACACTCCCTCCTATACAGTCCTCCAACACTCTCCCTCACACAGTCCCTCCAACACTCCCACAGTCCACCACACCCTCCCACACAGTCCTCCAACACTCCCCCTCCTACACAGTCCTCCAACACTCCCTCCCCACACAGTCCTCCAACACCCTCCTACACAGCCTCCACCTTCCCTCCCTCACACGGTCCTCCACCACTCCTGTCCTCCACATGCCCAACACCTCCTACACAGTCCTCCAACACTTCTCCTACACAGTCCTCCAACACCCTCCCCACACAGTCCTCCACCCTCCCACAGTCCTCCAACACCCTCCACACAGTCCCTCCACTCCTCCCCACACAGTCCACCAACACTCTCCCCACACAGTCCACCAACACTCCTCCCACACAGTCCTCCAACACCCTCCCACACAGTCCCCTCCAACACTCCCCCCTCCCACACAGTCCTCCAACACCCTCCTACACAGTCCACCAACACCCTCCCACACAGTCCTCCAACACTCCTCCCACAGTCCTCCAACACTCCCACACAGCCTCCAACACCTCCTACACAGTCCTCCAACACCTCCCACAAGTCCTCCACACCCTCCCACACAGTCCTCCACACTCCCTCCCCACACAGTCCTCCAACACCCTCACACAGTCCTCCAACACTCTCCTACACAGTCCACCAACACCCCCTCCCACACAGTCCTCCCAACACCCCCTCCTACAAGTCCTCCACCTCCTCCCACACAGTCCTCCCCAACACCCTCCTACACAGTCCTCCAACACCCTCCTACAAGTCCACCAACACCATCCCACACAGTCCTCCTCCAACACTCCCTCCCACACAGTCCTCCAACACTCCTCCTACACAGTCCTCCACTCTCCTCCCACACAGTCCTCCAACACCCTCCCACACAGTCCCCAACACTCCCTCCTACACAGTCCTCCATCACCCTCCCACAGTCCACCAACACCTCCTACACAGTCTCCAACCTCTCCTACACAGTCCTCCAACACTCCCTCCCCACACAGTCCTCCAACACCCCCTCCCACACAGTCCCTCCAACACCCCCTCCCACAGTCCTCCACCCCCTCCCACACAGTCCTCCACCTCCCCCCACACAGTCCTCCAACACCCTCCCACACAGTCTCCAACACTCCTCCCCACAGTCCTCCAACACTCCTCCTACACAGTCCTCCAACACCCTCCTACAAGTCCTCCAACACTCTCCTCCCACACAGTCCTCCAACACCCTCCCATGCAGTCCTCCAACACTCTCCTACAGTCCTCCAACACTCCCTCCTACACAGTCCCCCCTCCTCCCACAGTCCACCAACACTCTCTCCTACACAGTCCTCCAACACCTCCTACACAGTCCTCCAACACCTCTCCTACACAGTCCTCCAACACCTCCTACACAGTCCTCCAACACCTCCTACAGTCCTCCAAACTCCTCCTACACAGTCCACCAACACCTCCTACACAGTCCTCCACTCTCACACACAGTCCTCCAACATCTCTTCCAGTCCTCCATCTCTCCTACACAGTCCTCCAACACTTCTCACACACTGTTATGAGATGTATCAAGTTAGACATGTACAAGGAACATGGTGTCGTATAAGTACCTCTGGCAGTATGACTCATGTAAAGTGTGTGTGGCCAGTCTGTGTGTAAATAGAACTCTTAGGGACAAGTCTAATCTTTATATCTGATGACATGATAGCTGATATATTATGACTATCCATTTTCCTGGGAGCTTAGTCAAGTACTATGGACACAGGATGAGTATGGGATGCACAATAAACTAGCTCCAGCTCACAGGATTATATGGGGTACACAATAAACTACTGCCCTGTAACAACTAAGGTCTTTAAACTATCATTATAGGTTACAATAGGTAAGGAATATGACATTTTTTAAGGAAATAATTTACGGAGTATATACAGGTAAGTGTCCACGATGTAAACTCCCATCAAAGTCGAGTTTGAGTTTGAGTGTCAGTACTTTCTTGCCTCGAGGTACAGTCCCGTTCACTTGTGCGTTTACAGGGACTTGTCATATAAACATTCCACAAATCACTACACTGAGACATTTATTTTAATATTGTTTAACTTTGATTCCATGTTATGTTTTCTATTACGATCTTCCATCTGTCGAATGTAAACAAACACAGGGCTGCCACACTGCACGAGCCCCTGTAAACGCACTATGAAGGTGACTGTATACATATAAGGACCACCTCTCTTGGATCAACTCTTAATGATCTTCAGTGTTTGTATTCAGTATTAGATTAGTTCTTTCTGTTGTACCTGAATTTTTGTTTAGTTTTTCCATGGACAACTTTCCTATAAAAATGCCAAAGAAACATTACAGAATAGAGACAGAGATAAATATACCTTTAATATCTAACTGTTGCGGCTGATTCCCTTCCTGGACCTACTTTACAACACTAATGTCCCTCATCCGTGTCCCTCACTTACGTCCCTCGCTCCTGTCCCTCACCTCTGTCCCTCCTCACCCCTGTCCCTCACCCCTGTCCCCCACACGCCCTCCTCACCCGTGTCCCTCGCCCCTGTACCTCCCCTCACTTGTCCCCGCCTCTGTTCCTCCTCACCCTGTCCCCGCCTCTGTTCCCTCCTCACCGTGTCCCCTGCCTCTGTTCCTCCTCACCCGTGTCCCTCGCCTCTGTTCCTCCTCACCCGTGTCCCTCGCCCTGTACCTCCTCACTTGTCCTCGCCTCTGTTCCTCCTCACCCCCTGTCCCCGCCTCTGTTCCTCCTCACCCGTGTCCCTCGCCCTTGTTCCTCACCCGTGTCCCCACCCTGTCCCTCACACGCCCCCTCCCCACCCGTGTCCCCGCCCCTGTACCTCCTCACCCGTGTCCCTCGCCCTTGTTCCTCCTCACCCGTGTCCCTCACCCCGTCCCTCACACGTGCCCCTCCTCACCCTGTGCCCCCGCCCCCTGTACCTCCCCACTTCCCCGCCCTCCTCACCCTGTGTCCTCGCCTTGTTCCTCACACCGTGTCCCTCACCCCGTCCCTCACACGTGCCCTCCCTCACCCGTGTCCTCGCCCTGTACCTCCTCACTCTTGTCCCCGCCTCTGTTCCTCCCTCACCCCCTGTCCCCGCCTCTGTTCCTCCTCACCCGTGTCCCTCACCCGTGTCCCTCACACGCCCCCCCCACCAGTCCCCGCCCCACCCTCCTCACCTTGTCCCCGCCTCTGTTCCTCCTCACCCTGTGTCCCTCAGCCATGTCCCTCACACGTGCCCCCCCCACCCATGTCCCCCGCCCTGTTCCTCCTCACCCGTGTCCCCCACCCGTGTCCCTCACACGTGCCCCCCCCCCACCGTGTCCCCGTCTCTGCACCTCCTCCTCTCTGTCCCTCGCCTCTGTTCCTCCCCAGTGTCCCTCACCCCTGTCCTCACACGTGCCCTCCTCACCCGTGTCCTCGCCCCTGTTCCTCCTCACCCGTGTCCTCGCCTCTGTTCCTCCTCACCCCTGTCCCTCGCCCCTGTTCCTCCTCACTCTGTCCCTCGCCTCTGTTCCTCCTCACCCGTGTCCCCAGCCATGTCCCCACCTGTCCCCGGACCCAGTAGCAGCTCTCACCTCCAGGTTAGAATGAAGAAATACATATAACGTGTTGCCTGTGGCCCTTGTGCCCCACGACCTCTTCTTTGTTGCCTTTGTCTGACTGCAACTTTGCTCTCAGTCTGTATTTAACCTGCGCTTTGTCTGCTTGCAACCGTCCGTCTGATTGTCTTTTAACTTGTTTTTGGCTGTTTGTCTGTGTGTCTGTAACTGTCTGTCTGTATGTAACTCGTTCTCAATTTGTCTGTCTGTCTGTGTCTTTCACACGTCCTTTGGCTGCCTGTCTCTTTATCTGCTTCTTGCCTTTCGTTCTCTGTCTGTCTGTCTGTTAGTTTGGAGTTGTCTCTTTATATATTTACATGGAATCTTTTTATATAACTAACCATAAAAGAGTTGAGATAATTCTACTTCTTGACAACATAATTAGGCCAAACAAACAGTCTCTAATAGTGAAGCAAGTTTTCCTTTTCTTGTACGAAAATGATGTGATTTCTTAAGTATATTTGATATTTTTAAAATCAAAAGTAAGAGAAGAGTTGCTTCATTCTCATCCTTTTAAGTTCATAATTATTAATTGTAAATTTCGAAATATTAAACTGTTTTCTATTCGTTGAAAATTTTGTGCAATTTTGCATAAGAGCATTTGTAGTTAAAAATGTTGTTATTATTAAAAACATTGTGACAGCTTTAGGATAAATGTTCCGCCGAACAGCTGTTGACGTTCTATATCATTCTCTCGCGCCTAAAAAATTCACGGGTGGAATATTTTCGTTGACTTTCAGAAACGTCATAAATTCCTCATCATTTATCATGCAAGAAAATAAAGTCGACGGATAACTTGTTTATAAATATTACAGTGTATGTAGAGTGAAATTATTGGTTGATTTTTGGTATATAACAGTACTGAGCTATAGTCCATGTAGTGTAAGGAGTGGTACAGATAGCTGAAATGTCCTGACTCCACACACATCTGCCTACCTCTCCCCCCTCCCCTCATGCCAGACCCCACCACACAAGACCCCCACCACAAGACTCCCCACCATACAGACCCCCCACCATACAGAGCCCCACCATACAGACCCCACCATACAGACCCTCACCACAAGACCTCCCTCACCATACAGACCCCCACCACAGAGCCTCCTCACCACAGAGCCTCCTCACCATACAGACCCTCCCTCACCATACAGACCCTCCCTCACCATACAGACCTCCCTCACCATACAGACCCCTCACCATACATCTCACCATACACACCTCCCTCACCATACAGATCTCACCATACAGACCTCCCCTCACCATACAGACCCCCACCCACAAACAGACCCTCACCATACAGACCCTCCCCACCATACAGACCCTCACCACAAGACCTCACCATACAGACCTCCCCCACCACACAGACCCCACCATCACTCCTCACCACAAGACCTCACCATACTCCCTCACCATACAGCACCTCACCACAAGACCTCCTCACCATGACCTCACCATACAGACCTCCCTCTCACCATACAGACCCTCTCACCATACAGACCCTCTCACCATACAGACCCCTCACCATACAGAGCCTCCCTCACCATACACAGACCCTCCTCACCATACAGACCCTCCTCACCATACAGACCCCTCACCAACAGACCTCTTCCCCACCATACAGACCTCCTCCCTCACCATACAGACCCTCACCATACAGACCTCCACAGACCTCCTCCTCACCACAGACCTCACCATACAGACCTCCCTCACCATACAGACCTCACCACAGACCTCACCACAGCACCTCACCATGCAGACCTCACCATACAGACCCCTCACCATACAGCATCTCACCTGCCAGACCTCCTCACCACACAGACCCCCACCATACAGACCTCACCATACAGACCCTCCTCACCATACAGACCCTCCTCACCATACAGACCCTTCCTCACCATGAGCCTCCCTCACCATACAGACCCTCCTCACCATACAGACCCTCCCTCACCATACAGACCCTCCCTCACCATACAGACCTCCTCACCATACAGACCTCCTCACCATACAGATCCTCCCTCACCATACCTGAGCCCTCACCATACAGACCCTTCCTCACCATACAGACCCTCCCTCACCCTTACAGACCTACCTCACCATACAGACCCTCCTCACCACAGACCACTCCCTCACCACAGAGCCCTCACCACAGAGCCTTCCTCACCATACAGACCCTCCCTCACCGCCCACACCCCTCCCTCACCATACAGACCCTCACCACCACAGACCCTCCCTCACCATACAGACCCTCACCACACCTTCTGGCCTCCTCACCATACAGACCCCTCACCTCCCCATACAGACCCTCCCCTCACCACCTGGGCCCCTCACCATACAGACCTTCCTCACATACAGACCCTCTCCACAGACCCTCCCTCACCATACAGACCCTCACCCACCTGAGCCCTCACCATACAGACCCTCCTCACCATACAGACCCTCACCACCACAGACCCTCACCATACAGACCCTCACCACCACAGACCATCACCACTACAGACCCTCACCATACAGACCCTCCCTCACCATACAGACCTCCCTCACCATACAGACCCCCTCACCATGAGCCCTCACCATACAGACCCTTCCTCACCATACAGAACCCCCTCACCATACAGACCCTCACTACATACAGACCTCCTACCACTGAGCCCTCACCACTACAGACCCTCCCTCACCACTTACCCGGCCTTCCCTCACCATACAGACCCTCCCCTCACCATACAGACCCCCTCACCATACAGACCCTCACCATACAGACCCTCTACGCCTGACCTCCCTCACCATACAGACCCCTCACCACCTGAGCCCCTTCACCATACAGACCCTCCACCCACAAACCCTCCCTCACCATCACAGACCTCTACCACTACAGACCCCTCACCATACAGACCCTCCTCACCATCTGAGCCCTCCCTCACCATACAGACCCTCCCTCACCATACAGCCCTCACCATACAGACCCTCCCTCACCATACAGACCACTCCCTCACCATACAGACCTCCCCTCACCATACAACCCTCCCCTCCTCCCACAGACCCTCACCATACAGCCACTCCTCACCATCTGACCTCCCTCACCATACAGACCCTCCCTCACCATACAGACCCTCACCATACAGACCCTCCCTCACCATCTGAGCCCCTCACCATCAGAACCCCTCACCATACAGACCCCCTCACCATGAACCCTCACCATACAGACCTCCCCTCACCACCCACAGACCCTCACCACCACAGACCCCTCACCACCCAGACCCCTCACCATACAGACCCTCACCATACAGACCCTCACCATACAGACCTCCCTCACCATACAGACCCTCTGCCTGAACCCTCCCTCACCATTTGAGACCCCTCACCATACAGACCCTCACCACCTGACCCTCACCACAGACCCTCCCTCACCATACAGACCTCCCTCACCATACAGACCCTCCTCACCACCTGAGCCCCCCTCACCACAGAGCCCTCACTCTCCACAGACCCTCACCATAGACCTCCTCACCATACAGACCCTCCCCTCACCATGCAGAGCCCCCCACCATACAGACCCTCACCATACAGACCCTCACCATACAGACCCTCACCATACAGACCTCCCTCACCATACAGACCCTCCCTCACCATACAGACCCCCCCACCATGAGCCCTCACCACCTGAGCCCCACCATACAGACCCTCCCACCATACAGACCCTCCTCACCATACAGACCCTCCCTCACCACGAGCCCCCCCGCCTCCTACCATACAGACCTCCCTCACCACTACAGCCCTCACCATACAGACCCTCACCATACAGACCCTCCTTCACCATACAGACCCTCACCATACAGACCTCCTCACCCTACAACCCCCTCCCTACAGACCCTCACCATACAGACCCTCCCCTCCACCGCCTGAGCCCTCCCTCACCATACAGACCCTCCCCTCACCACTACAGACCCCCCACCATACAGACCCTCACCACACAGACCTCACCATACAGACCTCTCACCATACGAGCCTCCTCACCATACAGACCCTCCCTCACCATACAGACCCCCCACCATACAGACCTCACCATACAGACCCTCCCTCACCATACAGACCCTCACCATACAGACCCCCCTCACCATACAGACCTCCTCACCATACAGACCTCCTCCTCTACAGACCCTCCTCACCATACAGCCCTCTCACCACCTGAACCCTCCCTCACCATCAGACCCTCCCTCACCATACAACCCCTCACCATGAGCCTCCTCACCCACCAGACCGCCTCCCCACCAGACCTACCCCTACCCTTCCGACCTCACCTACAGACCCTCCCTCACCATACAGACCCTCCCTCACCGCCTGACCTCACCACAGACCCTCCCTCACCATACAGACCTCACCACCGAGCCACTCCTCACCATACAGTCCTCACCATACAGACCTCCTCACCATACAGACCTCCCTCCTCACCCTTACAGACCTCACCGCCTGAGACCCCTCACCATACAGACCCTCCCTCACCATGAGCCCCCTCACCATACAGGCACCTCCTCACCATACAGACCCTCACTATGAGCCCCCCTCACCATACAGACCTCACCATACAGACCCTCCCTCACCATCAGAGCCCTCCTCACCATACAGACCCCTCTACCCCACAGACCCTCCCTCACCATACAGACCCTCACCACCTGACCTCCTCACCATACAGATCCTCACCATACAGACCTCCCTCACCATACAGACCCTCACCATCAGAGCCCTCCCTCACCATACAGACCCCTCACCATACAGACCCCCTCACCATACAGACCCTCCCTCACCATACAGACCCCTCACCACTGAGCCTCCCCTCACCATACAGACCCTCACCACAGACCCCCTCACCATCCTGAGCCCTCACCATACAGACCCCCTCACCATACAGACCCTCCCTCACCAACAGACCTCACCATACAGACCCTCCCTCACCATACAGACCCTCACCATACAGACCTCACCACAGACCCTCCCTCACCATCAGACCCTCCACCATACAGACCCTCCCTCACCACAGATCCTCTCCATACAGACCCTCACCATACAGACCCTTCACTCTACAGACCCTCCCTCACCATACAGCCCTACCTCACCTACAGACCCTCCCTCACCATACAGACCCTCCCTCACCACCTGACCCTCACCACCACAGACCCTTCCTCACCATACAGACCCTCCCCTCACCATACAGACCCTCCCTCCTACAGACCTCACCACCTGACCCTCCTTCACCATCGACCCTCCCCTCTCACCATACAGACCTCCCTCACCATACAGACCTCCCTCCCTTACAGACCCTCACCATACAGAGCCCTTCCTCTACAGACCCTCACCTACAGACCTCCCTCACCATACAGACCCTCACCACAGACCCCTCACCATACAGACCACTCCTCCTGCCTGAGCCTCACCGCCTGAGCCCTCACCATGAGCCTCACCATACAGACCTCTCCCACCATACAGACCTCCCTCACCTGCCTGGCCCTCCCCTCCATACAGACCCCTCACCATACAGACCACACTCTGAGCCCTTCCTCACCATACAGACCCTCACCATACAGACCTCACCATACAGACCCTCCCTCACCACCAGACCTCCCCTCACCATACAGCCTCCTCACCATACAGCCTCCCTCCTACAGCACCTCACCATGACCCTCCCTCACCATACAGACCCCCTCCTCCATGCAGACCCTCACCATACAGACCCTCCCACCTGAGCCCTCCCTCACCATACAGACCTTCCCTCACCCTTACAGACCTCCCTCTCCTTACAGACCCCTCACCACAGACCCTCTCACCATACAGACCCCTCACCATACAGACCTCCCCTCCTGCCACAAACCCCTCCCTTAACCCCCACCATACAGACCCCTCTGACCCTCACCACAGACCCCTCACCATACAGACCTCCCTCCTGCAGACCCTCCCTCACCCTTGCAACCCCACTGAGCCTCACCATACACCCTCCCTCACCATACAGACCCTCCCCTCCTACAGACCTCCCTCACATACAGACCCCCCTCACCATGAGCCCTCACCACCTGACCACCCTCCCTACCCTCACCATGAGCCCTCACCATACAGACCCTCCTCACCATACAGACCCTCACCATACAGACCTCCCTCACCCTACCCCCACCATACAGACCCTCCTCTGAGCCACTCCCCTCACCATGAGCCTCCCTCTCACCACCTGACCTCCTCACCATGCAAACCCCCCACCACTTACAGACCCTCACCATACAGACCTCACCACCTGAGCCCTCACCATACAGACCCTCCCCTCACCACTTGACCCCTCCTCACCATACAGACCCCACCACCACAGTACTCACCATACAACCTCCCTCACATACAGGCCTCCCTCCCACTACCACCCACAGACCCTCCCCTCACCATACAGACCTCCCCTCCCACCATGAGCCACTCCCCTCACCATACAAGCCCTCCTCACCTAAGCCCTCCCTCTCCTGAGCCTCTCCATACAAGCCCTCACCATACAGACCCTCCCCTCCCATACAGACCCCTCACCATACAGACCCTCACCACCCAGACCTTCACCATACAGACCCCTCACCATACAGACCCTCCCCTGCAGCCTGACCTCCTCACCCGACCTGACCCTCACCATACAGACCCTCCCTCACCATACAGAGCCCTCACCACAGACCTCACCACATACAAACCCTCCCCACCTACAGACCTCCCTCACCATTAGAACCCTCAGCCTCAGCCACTCCCCTCACCATACAGACCTCACCATACAGACCCCCACCACCTGAAACCCTCCCCTCACCATACAGACCCCTCACCATGCAGACCTCCCCTCACCATACAGACCTCACCACCTGAAACCCCTCACCATACAGACCCTCACCATCAGACCTCCCCTCACCACCTGAGCCCTCCCTCACCATACAGACCTCACCACTACAGACCCTCCCCTCACCATGAGCCCTCACCATACCACTCACCACCTGAAATCCCCCTCACCATCGACCTCCCCTCACCATCTGAGCCCACCATGAGCCTCCCTCACCATCTGAGCCCTCACCATCTGAGCCCCTCACCATACAGACCTCCCTCACCATACAGACCCCCAGCCTGAGCCTCCCTC
>NW_024754415.1:0-18073 GCF_018991925.1 Homarus americanus | reverse complement strand
CTTTGTTATACTCGACCAGGGGACTTTGTTATACTCAACCAGGAACTTTGTTATACTCGATCAGGGGATATGTTATACTCGATCAGGGACTTTGTTATACTTGGTTCAGGGTACTTTGTTATACTCGTCCAGGGGTCTTTGATATACTAGGATCAGGGGACATTGTTATGCTCGACTAGGGGACATTGTCTTACTCGATCAGGGCCCTTTGTTATACTTGACCAGGGGAATTTGTTATAATCGATTAGGGGACTCTGTTATGCTCGATCTCGTGTCTTTGTTAAACTGGGCCAGGAGACGTTGTTATACTCGATCAAAGGATATGTTATACTCGATCAGGGGACTTTGTTATACTGGACCAGGGGACTTTTTTATACTTGACCAATGGACTTTGTTATACTCGATGAGGGGCCTTTGTTTTACTCGATCAGGGGACTTTTTTATGCTTGACCAATGGACTTTGTTATACTCAATGAAGGGCCTTTGTTATACTCGATCAGGGGACTGTGTTATACACGATCAGGGGACTTTGTTATACGCGATCAGGGGACTTTTTTTATACTCGACCAGAGGACTTTGTTATACTCGATCAAGGGATATGTTATACTCGATCAGGGGACTTTGTTATACTCAACCAGAGGGCTTTGTTATACTCAATCAGGGGACTTTGTTATACTCGATTAGGGGCCTTTGTTATACTCGATGAGGGGGCTTTGTTATACTCGACCAAGGGACTTTGCTATGCTCGACCAGGGGACATTGTTATACTTGACCAGGGTACTCTTTTATACTTCATCTGGGGACTTTGTCATACTCGATCAGTGGACTTTCCTATATTTGACCAATGGACTTTGCTATACTCGATGAGGGGCCTTTGTTATACTCGATCAGGGGACTTTGTTATACTCGACCAGAGGACTTTGTTATACTCGATCAGGGGATATGTTATTCTCGATCAGGGTACTTTGTTATACTCGATCAGGGGACTTTGTTATACTTGATTAGGTGACTTTGTTATCCTCGATCAGGGGACTTTGTTATACTTGATCAGAGGACTTTGTTATACTCGGCCAGGGCCTATGTTATCCTCGATTAAACTTTGTTATACTCGATATAGGGGACTTTGTTGCCTCCTCCACCAGGACTTTGTTATACTCGATAAGAATTTGTTATACTCGTTAGGGCCCTTTGCTATGCTCGACCAGGGGACTTTGTTATACTCGATAAGGAGTCTTTGTAATACTTGATAAGGGGAATTTGTTAGACTCGATAAGGGGACTTTGTTAGACTCGAACAAGGGACTTTGTTATACTCGACCAGGGGAATTTGTTATAATCGATCAGGGGACTTTGGTATACTCGATCAGGGACTTTTTTATACTCGATCAGGGGACTTTGTTATACTCGATCAGGGGACCTTTGTTATATGCGATCAGGGGCCTTTGTTATACTAGATCAGGGGACTTTCTTATACTCGGTTCAGGGGTCTTTGTTATACTCGTCCAGTGGGCTTTGTTATACGAGGATCAGGGGACTTTGTTATACTCGATCAATGGACTTTGTCTTACTCGATTAGGGCCCTTTGTTATACTCGACCAGGGGACTTTGTTATAATCGATCAGGGGACTTTGTTATGCTCGATCTGGGGACTTTGTTATACTGCGCCAGGAGACGTTGTTATACTCGATGAGGGGATATGTTATACTCGATCAGGGTCTTTGTTATATTGGACCAGGGGACTTTGTTATACTCGATCAAGGACTTTGTTAAACTCGATCAGGGAACTTTGTTATACTCGCCCAGGGGGCTTTGTTATACTCGATCAGGGGACTTTGTTATACTCGATCAAGGACTTTGTTATACTCAACAAGGGGACTTTTTTATACTTGACCAATGGACTTTGTTATACTCGATGAGGGGCCTTTGTTATACTCGATTTGGGGACTTTGTTATACTCGACCAGGGGACTTTTTTATACTTGACCAATGGACTTTGTTATACTCGACCAGGGGACTTTGTTATAATCGATCAGGGGACTTTGGTATACTCGATCAGGGACTTTGTTATACTCGATCAGGGGACTTTGTTATACTCGTCCAGGGGGCTTTGTTATACTCGATCAAAGGACTTTGTTATACTCGACCAGGGGCCTTTGTTATAGTCAATCACCGGATTTTGTTAGACTCAAACAGAGGACTAAGTTATACTCGACCAGGGGACTTTGTTATAATCGATTAGGGGACTTTGGTATACTCGATCAGGGACTTTTTTATACTCGATCAGGGGACTTTGTTATACTCGATCAGGGGACCTTTGTTATACTCGATCAGGGGACTTTGTTATACTCGACCAGGGGCCTTTCTTATACTCGATCACCGGACTTTGTTATACTCGATAAGGGGTCTTTGTAATACTCGATAAGGGGAATTTGTTATACTCGATAAGGGGACTTTGTTAGACTCGAAAGGGGGACTTTGTTATACTCGACCAGGGGACTTTGTTATACTCGATTAGGCGGCTTTGTTATACTCGATGAGGGAACTTTGTTATACTCGATGAGGGGCCTTTGATATCCTCGATCAGGGGCCTGTGTTATACTAGATCAGGGGACTTTGTTATACTCGATGAGGGGCCTTTTCTGGACTCGATCAGGGGCCTTTGTTATACTCGATCAGGGGACTTTGTTATACTTGATCAGGGGACTTTCTTATACTCGAGCAGGGGGCTGTGTTATACTCGATCAGGGGACTTTGTTATACTCGATGAGGAGGGTTTGTTATACTCGATCAGGGGACTTTGCTATACTTGACCAGGGGACTTTGTTATACTCAACAAGAGGACTTTGTTATACTCGATCAGGGGACTTTGTTATACTCAATCAGGGGACTTTGTTATACTCGATTAGGGGCCTTTGTTATACTCGATGAGGGGCTTTGTTATACTCGATCATTGGACTTTGTTATACTCGATTAGGTGACTTTCTTATACTCGAGCAGACGACTTTGGTATATTCGATCTGGGGATATGTTATACTCGACCAGGGGCCTTTGTTATACTCGATTAGAAAACTTTGTTATACTCGACCAGGGGACTTTGTTATACTCCACCAGGGACTTTGTTATACTCGACCAGGGGATATGTTATACTCGATGAGGGGACTTTGTTATGCTCGGTTCAGGAGTCTTTGTTATACTCGTCCATTGGGCTTTGTTATACTAGGATCAGGGGTCTTTGTTATACTCGATCAGGGTACTTTGTCTTACACGATGAGGGCCCTTTGTTATACTCGACCAGGGGACTTTGTTATAATCGATCAGGGGACTTTGTTATGCTCGATCTGGGGACTTTGTTATACTGCGCCAGGAGACATTGTTATCCTCGATGAGGGGATATGTTATACTCGATCAGGGGACTTTGTTATACTGGACCAGGATACTTTGTTATACTCGATCAGGGGACTATGTTATACTGGACCAGGGGACTTTGTTATACTCGTCCAGGGGGCTTTGTTATATTAGGATCAGGGGACTTTGTTATTCTCGACCAGGGGACTTTGTTATACTCGACCAGAGGCCTTTGTTATACTCTGTCTGGGTGACTTTGTCATAATCGATCAGGGGACTTTGTTATGCTCGATCTGTGGACTTTGTTATACTGGGCCTGGAGACTTTGTTATACTCGATCAGGGGATATGTTATACTCGATCAGGGGACTTTGTTATACTGGACCAGGGGACTTTGTTATACTCGATCAGGGGACTTTGTTATACTCGATCAGGGGACTTTGTTATTCTCGTCTAGGGGTCTTTTTTATACACGATCAAGGGACTTTGTAATACTCGATCAGGGGACTTTGTCCAACTCGATCCGGGCCTTTTGCTATACTCGACCAGGGGACTTTGTTATAATCGATCAGGGGATTTTGTTATGCTCGATCAGGGGACTGTGTTATACTGAACCAGGGGACTTTTTTATACCCGATCTGGGGACTTTGTTATACTCGATTAGGGGACTTTTGTTATACTCGATCAGGGGGCTTTGTTATTCTCGACCAGGGCCCATTGTTATACTCGATTAGGGGAATTTATTATACTCGATAAGGGGGCTTTGTTATACTCGATCAGGGGACTTTATTATACTCGATCAGGGGACTTTTTTATACTTGACCAATGGACTTTGTTATACTAGATGAGAGGCCTTTGTTAGACTCGATCTGGGGACTTTGTTATACTCGATCAAGGGACTTTTGTTATACTCGATCAGGGGACTTTGTTATACTCGATAAGGGGAATTTGTTGTACTCGATAAGGTGGACTTTGTTAGACTCGACCAGGGGACTTTGATATACTCGATTAGGCGGCTTTGTTATACTCGATCAGGGACTTTGTTATATTCGATGAGGGGCCTTTGTTATACTCGATCAGGGGCCTTTGTTATACCAGATCAGGGGACTTTGTTATACTCGATTAGGGGCCTTGTTTGGACTCGATGATGGGTCTTTGTTATACTCGATCAGGGGGCGTTCTTATACTCGAGAAGGGGGCTGTGTCATACTCGACCAGGGGTCTTTGTTATACTCGACCAGGGGGCTTTCTTATACTCGAGAAGGGGGCTGTGTTATACTCGATCAGGGGAATTTGCTATACTCGACCAGGGGACTTTGTTATTCTCGATCAGGAGTCTTAGGTTATACTCGACCAGGGGACTTTTTTATACTTGACCAATGGACTTTGTTATACTCGATGAGGGGCTTTTGTTGTACTCGATCTGGCGACTTTGTTATACTCGTGCAGAGGACTTTGTTATACTCCATCAGGGGACTTTGTTATACTGGAACAGTGGACTTTGTTATTCTCGATCAGGGGACTTTAATATACTTGTCTAGGGGGCTTTTTTATACTCGATGAGGGGATATGTTCTACTCGATCAGGGGACTTTGTTATACTGGACCAGGGGACTTTGGTATACTCGATCAGGGGACTTTGTTATACTCGATCAGGGGGCTTTAATATACTCGTCTAGGGGGCTTTTTTATACTCGATCAGGGGACTTTGTTATACTCGATCAGGGGACTTTGTCTTACTCGATTAGGGCACTTTTCTATACTCACCCAGGGGACTTTGTTATAATCGATCAGGGGACTTTGTTATGCTCGATATGGGGACTTTGTTATACTGGGCCAGGGGACTTTTTTGTACTCGATCAGGGGACATTGTTATACTCGATCAGGGGACTTTTGTTATACTCGATGAGGCGACTTTGTTATACTCGACCAGGGGATATGTTATACTCGACCAGGGGACTTTGTTATGCTCGATCTGAGGACTTTGTTATACTGCGGTAGGAGACGTTGTTATACTCGATGAGGGGATATGTTATCTTCGATGAGGGGACTTTGTTATAGTGGACCAGGGGACTTTGTTATACTCGATCAGGGGACTTTGTTATACTCGATCAGGGGACATTGTTATACTCGTCAAGGGGGCTTTGTTATACTAGGATCAGGGGACTTTGTTATTCTCGACCAGGGGACTTTGTTATACTCGACCAGAGGTCTTTGTTATACTCGGTCAGGGGACTTTGTTATGCTCGATCTGGGGACTTTGTTATACTGAGCCAGGAGACTTTGTTATACTCGATCAGGGGATATGTTATACTCGATCAGGGGACTTTGTTATACGGGACCAGGGGACTTTGTTATACTCGATCAGGGGACTTTGTTATACTCGATCAGGGGACTTTGTTATACTCGACCAGAGGCCTTTGTTATACTAGATCAGGGGACTTTGTTATACTCGATTAGCGGCCTCTCGATCAGGAGGCTTTGTTATACTTGATGAGGGGACTTTGTTATGCACGATCAGGAGACTTTGTTATACTCGGCCAGGGGACTTTTTTATACTTGACCAATGGACTTTGTTATACTAGATGAGAGGCCTTTGTTATACTCGATCTGGGGACTGTTTTATACTCGACCAGAGGACTTTGTTATACCCGATCAGAGGACTTTGTTATACTCGAACAGTGGACTTTTTTATACTGGATCAATGGACTTTGTTATACTCAATGAGGGGTCTTTGGTATACTCGATCAGGGGACTTTGTTATTCTCGACCAGGGGACTTTGTTATACTTGACCAGGGGTCTTTGTTATACTCGATCAGGGGACTTTGTTATACTCGTCCAGGGGGCTTTGTTATACTCGATCAAAGGACTTTGTTATACACGACCAGGGGCCTTTGTTATAGTCAATCACCGGATTTTGTTAGACTCAAACAGAGGACTAAGTTATACTCGACCAGGGGACTTTGTTATAATCGATTAGGGGACTTTGGTATACTCGATCAGGGACTTTTTTATACTGGATCAGGGGACTTTGTTATACTGGATCAGGGGACCTTTGTTATACTCGATCAGGGGACTTTGTTATACTCGACCAGGGGCCTTTCTTATACTCGATCACCGGACTTTGTTATACTCGATAAGGGGTCTTTGTAATACTCGATAAGGGGACTTTGTTAGAATCGAACAGGGGACTTTGTTATACCCGATCAGAGGACTTTGTTATACTCGAACAGTGGACTTTTTTATACTGGATCAATGGACTTTGTTATACTCAATGAGGGGTCTTTGGTATACTCGATCAGGGGACTTTGTTATTCTCGACCAGGGGACTTTGTTATACTTGACCAGGGGACTTTGTTATACTCGATCAGGGCACTTTGTTATACTCAACCAGGGGACTTTTTTTAAATTAATCAGGGGACTTTGTCATACTCGATCAGGGGAATTTTGTTATACTCGATCAGGGGTCTTTTTTATACTCGACCAGAGGACTTTGTTATACTCGATCAGGGGATATGTTATACTCGATCAGTGGACTTTGTTATACTCGATTAGGGGCCTTTGTTATACTCGATCAGGGGATATGTTACACTCGATCAGGGGACTTTGTTATACTCAACCAGAGGACTTTGTTATACTCGATTAGGGGCCTTTGTTATACTCGATCAAGGAACTTTGTTTTACTCAACCAGGGGACATTTTTAAAATTAATCAGGGGACTTTATCATACTCGATCAGGGGAATTTTGTTATACTCGATCAGGGGATATGTTATACTCGATCAGGGACTTTGTTATACTCAACCAGAGGACTTTGTTATACTCGATCAGGGGACTTTGTTATACTCGATGAGGGGCTTTTGTTATCCTCGATCAGGGGACTTTTTTATACTCGACCAGCGGACTTTGTTATACTCGATCAGGGGACTTTGTTATACTCGACCAGACGACTTTGTTATACTCGATCAGGGGATATGTTATACTCGACGAGGGGACTTTGCTATACTTGATTAGGGGACTTTGTTATACTCGATCAGGGGAATTTTGTTATACTCGATCAGAGGACTTTTTTATACTCAACCAGGGGCCTTTGTTATACTCAACCAGGGGCCTTTGTTATACTCGATAAGAAAACTTTGTTATACTCGACCAATGGACTTTGTTATACTCGATCAAGGGACTTTTGTTATACTCGATCAGGGGACTTTGTTATACTCGTCCAGGGGCCTTTGATATACTCGATTAGGGGACTTTGTTATACTCGATAAGGGGACTTTGTTATACTCGATAAGGGGTCTTTGTTACACCCGATCAGGAGACTTTGTTATACTCGACCAGGGGGCTTTGTTATACTCGACCAGGGGACTTTCTAATACTCGAGAAGGGGGCTGTGTTATACTCGATCAGGGGACCTTGCTATACTCGACCACGGGACTTTGTTATACTCGATCAGGGGACTTTGTTATACTCGACCATTGGACTTTTTTATACTTGACCAATGGACTTTGTTATACTCGATGAGGGGCTTTTGTTATACTTGATCTGGCGACTTTGTTATACTCGAGCAGGGGAATTTTTTATAGTCCATCAGGGGACTTTTTTATACTTGACCAGAGGACTTTGTTATAATCGATCAGGGGACTTTGTTATACATGTCCAGGGGACTTTTTTAAACTTGACCAATGGACTTTGTTATACCCAATGAGGGGCCTTTGATATACTGGATCAGGGGACTTTGTTATACTCGACCAGGGGACTTTGTTATACTCGACCAGGGGACTTTTGTTATAATCGATCAGGGGACTTTGTTATGCTCGATATGGGGACTTTGTTATACTGGGCCAGGGGACTTTTTTATACTCGATGAGGCGACTTTGTTATACTCGATCAGGGACTTTTGTTATACTCGATCAGGGGAATTTGTTATACTCGAACAGGGGCCTTTGTTATACTCGAGCAGAGGACTTTGTTATACTCCATCCGGGGACTTTGTTATACTGGAACAGGGGACTTTGTTATTCTCGATCAGGGACTTTAATATACTCGTCTAGGGGGCTTTTTTATACTCGATGAGGGGATATGTTCTACTCGATCAGGGGACTTTGTTATACTGGACCAGGGGACTTTGGTATACTCGATCAGGGGACTTTGCTATACTCGATCAGGGGGTTTAATATACTCGTCTAGGAGGCTCTTTTATACTCAATCAGGGGACTTTGTTATACTCGATCAGGGGACTTTGTCTTACTCGATCAGGGCCCTTTGCTATACTCGCCCAGGGGACTTTGTTATAATCGATCAGGGGACTTTGTTATGCTCGATATGGGGAATTTGTTATACTGGGCCAGGGGACTTTTTTGTATTCGATGAGGGGACTTTGTTATGCTCGATCAAGGGACTTTTGTTATACTCGATGAGGGGACTTTGTTATACTCGACCAGGGGCCTTTGTTATACTCGATTAGAAAACTTTGTTATACTCCACCAGGGGACTTTGCTATACTCCACAAGGGACTTTGTTATACTCGATCAGGGGATATGTTATATTTTACCAGGGGACTTTGTTATGCTCGATCTGAGGACTTTGTTATACTGCGCCAGGAGACGTTGTTATACTCGATGAGGGGATATGTTATACTCGATGAGGGGACTTTGTTATAGTGGACCAGGGAACTTTGTTATACTCGATCAGGGGACTTTGTTATACTCGATCAGGGGACTTTGTTATACTCGTCCAGGGGGCTTTGTTATACTAGGATCAGGGGACTTTGTTATTCTCGACCAGGGGACTTTTTTATACTCGACCAGATGCCTTTGTTATACTCGGTCAGGGGACTTTGTTATGCTCGATCTGGGGACTTTGTTATACGAAGCCAGGGGACTTTGTTATACTCGATCAGGGGACTTTGTTATACTCGTATAGGGGGCTTTGTTATACTAGGATCAGGGGACTTTTTTATTCTCGACCAAGGGACTTTGTTATACTTGACAAGAGGCCTTTGTTATACTCGGTCTGGGGACTTTGTTATAATCGAACAGGGGACTTTGTTATGCTCGATCTGGGGACTTTGTTATACTGGGCCTGGAGACTTTGTTATACTCGATCATGGGATATGTTCTACTCGAACAGGGGACTTTGTTATACTGGACCAGGGGACTTTGTTATACTCGATCAGGGGACTTTGTTATACTCGATCAGGGGACTTTGTTATACTCGTCAAGGGGGCTTTGTTATACTAGGATCAGGGGACTTTGTTATTCTCGACCAAGGGACTTTGTTATACTCGACAAGAGGCCTTTGTTATACTCGGTCTTGGGACTTTGTTATAATCGATTAGGGGACTTTGTTATGCTCGATCTGGGGACTTTGTTATACTCGATCAGGGGACTTTGTCTTACTCGATCAGGGCCCTTTTCTATACTCGCCCAGGGGACCTTGTTATAATCGATCAGGGGACTTTGTTATGCTCGATATGGGGACTTTGTTATAAAGGGGCAAGGGGACTTTTTTGTACTCGATCAGGGGAATTTGTTATACTCGATCAGGGGACTTTTGTTATACTCGATCAGGGGACTTTGTTATACTCGATCAGAGGCCTTTGTTATACTCGATCACGGGACTTTGTTATACTCGATAAGGGGACTTTGTTATACTCGATAAGGGGAATTTGTTATACTCAATAAGGGGACTTAATATTAGACTCGAATAGGGGACTTTGTTATACTCGATGAGGGGCCTTTGTTATACTCGACCAGAGGCCTTTGTTATACTAGATCAGGGGACTATGTTATACTCGATTAGCGGCCTTTTTTGGATTCGATGAGGGGACTAGGTTATACTCGATCAGGAGACTTTGTTATACTCGATCAGGGGACTTTGTAATACTCGATCAGGAGGCTTTGTTATACTTGATGAGGGGACTTTGTTATGCACGATCAGGGGACTTTGTTATACTCGGCCAGGGGACTTTTTTATACTTGACCAATGGACTTTGTTATACTCGATGAGGGCCCTTTGTTATACTCGATCAGGGGACTCTGTTATACTCGAGCAGGGGACTTTGTTATACTCCATCAGGGGACTTTTTTATACTCGACCAGAGGACTTTGTTATACCCGATTAGGGGACTTTGTTATACTCGACGAGGGGACTTTTTTATACCTGACCAATGGACTTTGTTATACTCAATGAGGGGCTTTGTTATACTCGATCAGGGGACTTTGCTATACTCGACCAGGGGACTTTGTTATACTCGATCAGCGGACTTTCTTATACTCGACCAGGGAACTTTTTTATACTTGACCAATGGACTTTGTTATACTCGATGAGGGGCCTTTGTTATACTCGATGAGGGGACTTTGTTATACTCACCAGGGGACTTTGTTATACTCGATGAGGGGGACTTTGTTATACTCGATCAGGGGACTTTGTTATACTCGATGAGGGCACATTGTTATACTCGATCAGGAGACTTTGTTATGCTTTTTCAGGGGACTTTGTTATACTCTATCAAGGACTTTGTTATCCTCAATCAGGGGATTTTGTTATACTCGATGAGGGGGCTTTGTTATACTCGACCAGAGGACTTTCTTATACTCGATCAGGGGATATGTTATACTCGATCAGGGGTCTTTGTTATACTCAACCTGAGTACTTTGTTATACTCGATCAGGGGACTTTGTTATATTCAATCAGGGAACTTTGTTATACTCGATTTGGGGCCTTTGTTATACTAGACCAGGGAACTTTGTTATACTCGATCAGGGGACTTTGTTATACTCGACCAGGGGACTTTTTTATTCTTGATCAGGGGACTTTGTCATACTCGATCAGTGGACATTCCTATATTTGACCAATGGACTTTGCTATACTTGATGAGGGGCCTCTGTTATACTCTATCAGGGGACTTTGTTATACTCGACCAGAGGACTTTGTTATACTCGATCAGGGGATATGTTATACTCGATCAGGGGACTTTGTTATACTCGATCAGGGGACTTTGTTTTACTTGATTAGGGGACTTTTTATACTCGATCAAAGGACTTTGTTATACTCGGTTCAGGGGACTTTGTTATACTCGTCCAGGGGGCTTTGTTATACTAGGATCAGTGGACTTTGTTATGCTTGATCAGGGGACTTTGTCCTACTCGATCAGGGCCCTTTGTTATACTCGACCAGGGGACTTTGTTATAATCGATTAGGGAACTTTGTTATGCTCGATCTGGGGGCTTTGTTAAACTGGGCCATGAAACGTTGTTATACTCGATCAGGGGACTTTTGTTATACTCGATCAGGGGACTTTGTTATACTCGACCAGAGGCCTTTGTTATACTCTATCAGGGGACTTTGTTATACTCGATAAGGTGACTTTGTTATACTCGATAAGGGGAATTTGTTATACTCGATAAGGGGACTTAATGTTAGACTCGAACTGGGGACTTTGTTATACTCGACCAGGGGTCTTTGTTATACTCGATTACGCGGCTTTGTTATAATCGATCAGGGGACTTTGTTATACTCGATGAGGGGCCTTTTTATACTCGACCAGAGGCCTTTGTTATACTAGATCAGGGATCTTTGTTATACTCGATTAGGGGCCTTTTTGGACTCGATGAGGATCTTTGTTATACTCGATCAGAAGACTTTGTTATACTCCATCAGGGGACTTACTTATACTCGAGCAGGGGGCTTTGTTATACTTGATGAGGGGACTTTGTTTTGCACGATCAGGGGACTTTGTTATACTCGGCCAGGGGACCTTTTTATACTTGACCAATGGACTTTGTTATACTCGATGAGGGCCCTTTGTTATACTCGATCAGGGGACTTTGTTATTCTCGAGCAGGGGACTTTGTTATACTCGATTAGGGGACTTTTTAATATTCGACCAGAGGAATTTGTTATACTCGATTAGGGGACTTTGTTATACTCGACCAAAGGACTTTTTATACTTGACCAATGGACTTTGTTATACTCAATGAGGGGCCTTTTGTTATACTCGATCAGGGGACTTTGTTATACACGACCAGGGGACTTTGTTATACTCGATCAGGGGACTTTTTATACTCGACCAGAGGACTTTGTTATACTCGACCAGGGGATATGTTATACTTGATCAGGGGACTTTGTTATACTGAACCAGAGGACTTTGTTATACTCAATCAGGGGACTTTGTTATACTCAATCAGTGGACTTTGTTATATTCGATTAGGGGCCTTTGTTATACTCGATGAGGGGGCTTTGTTTTACTTGACCAGGGGACTTTGCTATACTCGACCAGGGGACTTTGTTATACCCGATCAGGGGACTTTGTTATACTTGATTAGGCGACTTTTTCATACTTGATCAGGGGACTTTGTCATACTCGATCAGTGGACTTTCCTATATATGACCAATGGACTTTGCTATACTCGATGAGGGGCCTTTGTTATACTCGATCAGGGACTTTGTTATACTCGACCAGGGGACTTTGTTATACTCGATCAGGGTACTTTGTTATACTCGACCAGAGGACTCTGTTATACTCGATCAGGGGATATGTATACTCGATCAGGGGACTTTGTTATACTCGATCAGGGACTTTGTTATACTTGATTAGGGGACTTTGTTATACTCGATCAACGGACTTTGTTATACTTGATCAGAGGACTTTGTTATTCTCGACCAGGGGCCTTTGTTATACTCGATTAGAAAACTTTGTTATACTCGACCAGGGGCCTTTGTTAAATTCGATTAGAATACTTTGTTATACTCGACCAGGGGACTTTGTTATACTCCACCAGGGACATTGTTATACTCGATCAGGGAATATGTTATACTCGATCAGGGGACTTTGTTATACTCGGTTCATGTGTCTTTGTTATACTCGTCTAGTGGGCTTTGTTATACTTGGATCAGGGGACTTTGTTATACTCGATCAGGGGACTTTGTTATACTCGATCAGGGGAATTTGTTATACTCGTCCAGGGGGCTTTGTTATACTAGGATCAGGGGACTTTGTTATACTCGATTAAAAAACTTTGTTATACTCGACCAGGGGACTTTGTTATACTCCACTAGGGACTTTGTTGTACTCGATCAGGGGATATGTTATACTCGATCAGGGGACTTTATTATACTCTTCTAGGGGGCTTTTCTATACTCGATCAGGGACTTTGTTATACTCGATCAGGGGACTTTGTCTTACTCGATCATGGGACTATGTTATAATCGATCAGGGGACGTTTTTATGTTCAATATGGGGACTTTGATATTCTTGGCCTGGAGACTTTGTTATACTCGATCAGGGGATTTGTTCTACTCGATTAGGGGACTTTGTTATACTGGACCAGGGGACTTTGTTATACTCGATCAGGGGACTTTGTTATACACGATCAGGGTACTAGTTATACTCGTCTAGGGATCTTTTTTATACTCGATTACGAGACTTTGTTATACTCGAACAGGGGACTTTGTCTTACTCGATCAGGGCCCTTTGCTATACTCGACCAGGGGACTTTGTTATAATCGATCAGGGGACTTTGTTATGCTCGATATGGGGATTTTGTTATACTGGGCCAGGGAACTTTTAGGTACTCGACCGAGGGGACTTTGTTATACTCGACCAGAGGCCTTTGTTAGACTCGATCAGGGGACTTTGTTATACTCGATAAGGGGAATTTGTAATACTCGATAAGGGGACTTAATGTTAGAGTCGAACACGGGCCTTTGTTATACTCGATCAGAGGCCTTTGTTATACTAGATCAGGGGACTTTGTTATACTCGATTAGGGGCCTTTTTTGGACTCGATGAGGGGCCTTTGTTATACTCGATCAGGAGACTTTGTTATACTCGATCAGGGGACTTTCTTATACTCGAGCAGGGGGCTTTGTTATACTTGATCAGGGGACTTTGTTATACTCGATCAGGAGGCTTTGTAATACTTGATGAGGGGAATTGCTATACTCGACCAGGAGACTTTGTTATGCACGATCATGGGACTTTGTTACACTCGACCAGGCGACTTTTTCATACTTGATCAGGGCACTTTGTCATACTCGATCAATGGACTTTCCTATATTTGACCAATGGACTTTACTATACTCGATGAGGGGCCCTTTGTTATACTCGATCAGGGACTTAGTGATACTCCACCAGTGGACTTTTTTAAACTTGACCAATGGACTTTGTTATACTCGATGAGGGCCCTTTGTTATACTCGATCAGGGGACTTTGTTATACTCGAGCAGGGGACTTTGTTATACTTGATCAGGGGACTTTTTTATACTCGACCTGAGGACTCAGTTATACTCGATTAGGGGACTTTGTTATACTCGACTAGGAGACTTTTTTATACCTGACCAATGGACTTTGTTATACTCAATGAGGAGCCTTTGTTATACTTGATCAGAGGACTTTGTTATACTCGATTAGGGGACTTTTTTATACTCGACCAGAGGACTTTGTTATACTCGACCGGGGGATATGTTATACTTGATCAGGGGACTTTGTTATACTCAACCACAGGACTTTGTTATACTCAATCAGGGGACTTTGTTATACTCAATCAGGGGACTTTGTTATATTCGATTAGGGGCCTTTGTTATACTCGATGAGGGGCCTTTGTTTTACTCGACCAGGGGACTTTGCTATACTCGACCAGGGGACTTTGTTATACCCGATCAGGGGACTTTGTTACACTCGACCAGGCGACTTTTTCATACTTGATCAGGGGACTTTGTCATACTCGATCAGTGGACTTTCCTATATTTGACCAATGGACTTTACTATACTCGATGAGGGGCCCTTTGTTATACTCGATCAGGGACTTAGGGATACTCCACCAGGGGACTTTGTTAAACTCGATCAGGGGATATGTTATACTCGATCAGGGGACTTTGTTATACTCGATCAGGGGACTTTGTTATACTTGATTAGGGGACTTTGTTATACTCGATCAAAGGACTTTGTTATACTTAATCAGAGGACTTTGTTATACTCGACCAGGGGCCTTTGTTGTACTCGATTAGAAAACATTGTTATACTCGACCAGGGGCCTTTGTTATTCTCGATTAGTAAACTTTGTTACACTCGACCAGGGGACTTTGTTATACTCCATCAGGGACTCTGTTATACTCGATCAGGGGATATGTTGTACTCGATCAGGGGACTTTGTTATACTCGGTTCAGAGGACTTTGTTATACTCGTCCAAGGGGCTTTGTTATACTAGGATCAGGGGACTTTATTATGCTTGATCAGGGAACTTTGTCTTACTCGATCAGCGCCCTTTGTTATACTCGACCAGGGGACTTTGTTATAATCGATTAGGGGACGTTGTTATGCTCGATCTGGGGACTTTGTTAAACTGGGCCACGAGACTTTGTTATACTCGATCAGGGGACTTTTGTTATACTCGATCAGCGGACTTTGTTATACTCGACCAGAGGCCTTTGTTATACTCGATCAGGGGACTTTGTTATACTCGATAAGGGGACTTTGTTATACTCGATAAGGGGAATTTGTTATACTCGATAAGGGGAGTTAATGTTAGACTCGAACAGGGGACTTTGTTATACTCGACCAGGGGACTTTGTTATACTCCACCAGGGACTTTGTTATACTCGATCAGGGGATATGTTATACTCGATCAGGGGACGTTGTTATACTCGGTTCAGGTGTCTTTGTTATACTCGTCCAGTGGGCTCTGTTATACTAGGATCAGGGGACTTTGTTACACTCGATCAGGGGACTTTGTCTTACTCGATCAGGGCCCTTTGTTATAATCGATCAGGGGACTTTATTATAATCGATCAGGGGACTTTGTTATGCTCGATCTGACGGCTTTGTTATACTGCGCCAGGAGACGTTGTTATACTCGATGAGGGGATATGTTATACTCGATCAGGGGACTTTGTTATACTGGGCCAGGAGACTTTGTTATACTCGATGAGGGGATATGTTATGCTCGATCAGGGGACTTTGTTATACTGGACCAGGGGGCTTTGTTATGCTCGATCAGGGGACTTTGTTATATTCGATCAAGGGAATTTGTTATACTCGTCCAGGGGGCTTTGTTATACTAGGATCAGGGGACTTTGTTATACTCGGTTAGAAAACTTTGTTTTACTCGACCAGGGGACTTTGTTATACTCCACCAGGGACTTTCTTATACTCGATCAGGGGATATGTTATACGCGATCAGGGGACTTTGTTATAATCGATCAGGGGACGTTGTTATGCTCAATCTGGGGACTTTGTTATTCTGGGCCTGGAGACTTTGTTATACTCGATCAGGGGATTTGTTCTACTCGATTAGGGGACTTTGTTATACTGGACCAGGGGGCTTTGTTATACTCGATCAGGGGATTTTGTTATTCTCGATCAGGGGACTTGTTATACTCGTCTAGGGGGCTTTTTTATACTCGATTAGGGAACTTTGTTATACTAGAACAGGGGACTTTGTTATACTCGACCAGAGGACTTTGTTATACTCGATCAGGGGATATGTTATACTCGATCAGGGGGATTTGTTATACTCAATCAGGGGACTTTGTTATACTTGATTAGGGGACTTTGTTATACTCGATCAAAGGACTTTGTTATACTTAATCAGAGGACTTTGTTATACTCGACCAGGGGCCTTTGTTATACTCGATTAGAAAACTTTGTTACACTCGACCAGGGGACTTTGTTATACTCCACTAGGGACTTTGTTATACTCTATCAGGGGATATGTTATACTCGATCAGGGTACTTTGTTATACTAGGTTCAGGGGACTTTGTTATACTCGTCCAGCGGGCTTTGGTATACTAGGATCAGGGGACTTTGTTATGCTCGATCAGGGGACTTTGTCTTACTCGATCAGGCCCCTTTTTTATACTCGACCAGGGGAATTTGTTATAATCGATTAGGGGACTCTGTTATGCTCGATCTAGGGACTTTATTAAACTGGGCCAGGAGACGTTGTTATACTCGATCAAGGGATATGTTATACTCGATCAGGGGACCTTATTATTCTGGACCAGGGGACTTTCTTATACTTGACTGCTGGACTTTGTTATACTCGATGAGGGGCCTGTGTTATACTCGATCAGAGGACTTTGGTATACTCGATCAGGGGACTTTTTATACTCGACCAGAGGACTTTGTTATATACGATTAGGGAACTTTCTTATAATCGACCAGGGGACTTTTTTATACTTGACCAATGGACTTTGTTATACTCAATAAGGGGCCTTTGTTATACTCGATCAGGGGAGTTTGGTATACACGACCAGGGGACTTTGTTATACGCGATCAGGGGACTTTTTTATACTCGACCAGAGGACTTTGATATACTCGATCAGGGGATATGTTATACTCGATCAGGGGACTTTGTTATACTCAACCAGAGGTCTTTGTTATACTTAATCAGGGGACTTTGTTATACTCGTTTAGGGGCCTTTCTTATACTCGATGAGGGGGCTTTGTTATACTAGACCAGAAGCCTTTGTTATACTCGATTTGGGAGTTGTTAAACTCGATAAGAGGAATTTGTTATACTCGATAAGGGGAATTTGTTTTACTCGATAAGGGGACTTTTTTAGACTCGAACAGGGGACTTTGTTATACTCGACCAGGGGTCTTTGTTATACTCGATTAGGCGGCTTTGTTATACTCGAATAGGGGACTTTCTTATACTCGATGAGGGGCCTTTGTTATCCTCGATCAGGGGCCTTTGTTTACTAGAACAAGGGACTTTGTTATACTCGA
>NW_024754414.1:0-13147 GCF_018991925.1 Homarus americanus | reverse complement strand
TCTGACACTCCCAGGTACACCTCTGACACCCCCAGTTACACCATGTGACATTCCATGTACAATCTCAGAATCTCCAGGTATACCTCAGACACTCCCAGGTACACCTCACTGACACTCCCAGGTACACCTCTGACATTCCCCAGGTACACTGCTGTCACTCCCAGGTACACCTCTGACACTCCCAGTTACACCTCTTGACACTTGGTGTACACCTCTAACAATCCCAGGCACTCCAGACAATCAGGTACACCTCTGACACTTCCAGGTACACCCCTGCAAACTCCTAGTGTACATCTCTGACACTCCCCAGTTGCCACCCTGACACTCCCAGGTACCTCTAACAGTCCCAGGTACACCTCAGACAATCCCAGGTACACCTCTGACACCTCAGGTACACCCTCTGACATTTCCAGGTACACTGCAGTGACCCCAGGTACTACATGACATCCCCAGTTACACCTTGACACTGCAGGTACACCTCTGGCAGTCCCAGGTCACCTCAGACTATCCCAGGTAGCTCTGACACTCCCAGTAACACCTCTGAACTTCCCTGTTCCTGCTTGACACTCCCAGGTCATATCTGACACTTAGCACACCCCTGAACCTAGCCAGACCCAGACACTTCCAGGTAGCACTCTCTGACAATTTTGCACAGTTGTGCCCTGGCAGCCTCCGGTTCACGGTACACCTCTGATACTCCAGGTGACTTTTGACATCCCAGGAACACCTCTGACACCCCAGTTACCTGTGACACTCCCAGTTTCACCTCCGACACCCCAGTTACACCTCTGGCTCTCCCAGGTACACCTCAGCACTCCAGGTACATCTGCTGGGGCCCAGAATCACCCTGGACTTCCATGTGTTCACCTGACACTTCCAGGTTACCTCTGACATCTTAGTACACCAGACACTGTAGGTACACCTCTGTCTTGCCCTGTCACTTCCCAGGTGCACCTGACCTCCCAAGTCCACCTCTGGACACTCCAGGTACACCTTAACAATCCCAGGCACCCTCGACAATCCCAGGTACACTCTGACACTTCAGGTAACCCTGAAACTTCAGGTACATCTCGACACCATTTGTTCAATGACACTCCCAGGTACACCACTGACACTACCTGGTACACCTCTGACACCCCAGGTACTGCTATGACACTCCAGGAACACTCGGTGAGACTCCAGAGGTACCTCTGACACTTCCAGGTACACCGAGACCTCCCAGGTACCTGCTGACACTGCCAGTCAAAGTCGGACACTGTAAGTAATACCTCAGGCTGACTTCCCAGGTACCTGTGACAACCCTGGTACCCTCTGACACCCCAGGGCACCTTGACACTCCAAGGCACTCAGACTCCCAGGCACACTGCTGACACTCCCAGGAACACCCTCTGATACCTGGAGGTACACCGCTGACACCCCCAGGCACACCTCCGACACTACCACAGGCACACTGACACTCCAGGTACACCTCAGACACTCCCAGTTTCACCTCCTGACACTCCCAGTTACACTCCTGACACCCCAGGTACACCCCTGACACTCTGGGTACATTCCTCTTGATAATTCCCAGGTACATTTTTGACACTTCCAGATACACCCTCAGACTCCCAGGTAAAGCCCAGACACTCCAGCAACACCTCAGACATCTCCAGGTGCACCCAGACACCCCAAGTGCACCTCTGACACCCCAGGCACACATTTGCACTCCCCACACACCCCAGACACTTCCAGGCACACCGCTGACACTCCCAGGCACACCTCTGATACTCCCAGGCACACCGCTGACACCCCAGGCACACCTCCGACACTACCAGGTACACCCTGACACTCCCAGGCACACCTCTGACACCCCAGTTTCTTCTCCGACACTCCCAGTTACACTCCTGACACCCAGGCACACCCCGACACTCCCAGTTACACCTCTGATACTCCCCAGGCACACTTTTGACACTTCCAGACACACCGCTGTCACCCCAGGTACACCCCTGACACTCCTGGCACACCCTAATAATCCCAGGCACACCTCAGACAATCCAAGGTACACCTCTGACACTTCCAGGCACACCCCTGAAACTTCCAGGCATCTCTGACACTCCCCAGGCACACCAACGACACTCAGGCACACCACTGACACTACCAGGCACACCCCTGACACCTGTACCTTTGACGCCCCAGGCACTGACACTCCCAAGAACACCTCTGACACTCCCAGGTACACCTCTGACACCCCAGGTACACCGCTGATACTCCCAGGTACACTTCCAACACTCCCAGGTACACTTTGACAATGGTACGACCTCTGACACCTCTGGCACACCTCTGATACTCCCAGATACACCTCCGATACTTCCAGGTCCGATACTCCCAGGTACACCTCCGATACTTCCAGGCACACCTGATCCTCCCAGGTATACAGTCAGACACTCACTGGTTCACCTCTTGACACCCCTGCACACTTCTGACACCTCCCAGGCACACCTCACACCCCAGGCACACCTCCGATACACCCAGGCACACCTCCGATACCCCAGGTACCCTCTGACACTCACTGGCACACCTCTGACAACTCTGTACACCTCTGATACCCCAGGCACACCTTCTGACCCCAGGCACACATGACACCTGAGGTACACCTCTGACACCCCAGGCACACCACTGACACTACCAGGCACACCTCTGACACCCAGGCACACCACTGACACTACCAGGCACACCGCTGACACTCCCAGGCACACTGCTGACACTGCCAGGCACACCTTAGACACTGCCAGGCACACGTCACCACCCCAGGAACAGCTCAGACACCCCAGGATTGACTCCCAGGCACCTGTGACACAAGTGCACCTCTGACACCCCAGGCACACCTCTGACATCCCCAGGCACACCCCAGACACTCCCCAGGCACACTGCTCACACTCCCCAGGCACACTCTGACACCCAAGGTACACCTCTGACACCCCAGGCACATCTCCGACACTCGCACACTTCTCACACCCCAGGCACACCTCTGACACCCCAGGCACACCTCTGACACTCCCAGGCACACCTTGACACCCCTAGTACTCCACTGACATTCCCTGGCACACCTCTGACACCCTGGCACACCTGACACTCCCCAGGCACACATCTGACACTCGTACATCTCTGACACCCCAGGTACACCTCTTACACTGCCAGGTACACCTGACACCAGGCACACCTCTGGTCCCAGGCACACTCCGGATATTCCCAGTACACCTCCGATACTCCCAGGCACATTTGACACTCCCAGTACTCCACTGACACTCTCTGGTACACCTCTGACACCCCAGGTACACCTCTGACACTCCCAGGCACACCTCCGATACTCCCCAGGCACACCCTCAGACACTCCCTGGTTCACCTCTGACACGCTCAGGTTCACCTCTGACACCCCTGGCACACCTCTGACACCCCAGCACCTCAGACACCCCAGGTGCACCTCCAACCCTCCCAGGCACACCTCTGACACTGCTAGGTACTCCTCTGAAACCCCAGGTACACCTCAGGCACTGAGGCACACCTCAGACCCTGAGGCACACCTCAGATATTCTCAGGTACCTCTGACACACACCAAGGTACACCTCTGACACCCCCAGGTACACTTCTGACACACCCAGGTACACCCTCTGATACTCCCAGGTACACCTCTGACACTTCCAGATACACCTCTGACACCCTAGGCACACCAATGACACTCCCCAAGCACACTTTGATATTCCCCATGTACACCACTGACACCTCACAGGCACACCTCAGCACCCCAAGTGCACCTCTGACACTCAGGCACACCTGGACACTCCCAGGAACACCCAGACACTCGCACAGTGCTCACACTCCCAGGCACACCTCTGACACTCCCAGGCACACCCTCGACAATCACAGGCACATCTCAGGCACCCCAGGCACACCTCTGACACTTCCAGGCACACCCACACAGTACAACACCCCTGACACTGCACCTCTGACACTCCCAGGCACACCAATGACACTCCCAAGCACACCACTGACACTCCTGGTACACCTCTGACACTCCCCAGTTACACTAATGACACTCCAGGTACACCTCTGACACCACACCTCTGATACGCCCAGGACACAGGTGCACATCTGACACTCCCAGGTACACCTCTGACACCCCCAGTTACACCTGTGACACTCCCACGTACACCTTCGACACTCACAGGTACACCTCTGGCACTCCCAGGCACACCGCTGACACTCCCAGGTACACCGCTGAAAATGCAAAATACACCTCTGACATTCCATGTACACCTCAGACACTTCCAGGTATACCTCCGACACTCCCAGGTTCACCTCAGTCACTCCCAGGTACACCTTATACATTCCCAGGTACACCGCTGTCACTCCCAGGTACACCCCTGACACTCCCAGTTACACCCTTGACACTCCCAGGTACACCTCTAACAATCCTGCAAGTGCAGAAAATAATTTGAGACAATTCCAGGTATTAATTCTCTGACATCGCAGGCACACCCCTAAAACTTCCAGGTACATCTCTGACACTCCCAGGTACACCAATGACACTCCCAGGTACACCACTGACACTCCCTGGTACACCTCTGACTCTCCCAGGTACACCAATGACACACTCAGGTACACATCTGACACTTCCAGGTACACCTCTGACACTTCCAGGTTCACCGCTGACACTCCTAGGTACACCGCTGACACTGCAAGGTACACCTCAGACACTGCAAGGTACACCTCAGACTCTCCCAGGTAAAGCTCAGACACTCCCAGTAACACCTCAGACACTCCCAGGTGCACCTGTGACACTCCCAAGTGCACCTCTGACACTCCCAGGCACACCTTTGACACTCCCAGGTACACCTCAGACACTTCCAGGTACACTCTGACACCCCTAGGTACACCGCTGACACCCCAGGTACACCTGACACTCCCCAGGCAGCAGCCCTGACACTCCCAGGCATACCTCTCTGACACCTCTAGCCTCACCTCCTTGATACTCCTGTTACACCCCCAGATATACCCAGGCACCACCCTTGACACTCCCAGGTACACCCTTGATACCCCAGGCACACTTTCGACACTTCCAGATACACCGCTGTCACTCCCAGGTACACCCCTGACACTCCCAGGTACACCGCTAACAATCACAGGTACACCTTGACGCCCCAGGCACCTCCGACACACTCCCACACCTCTGACACCCCTAGGCACACCTCTGACACTCACAGGTCATACTCCACCACCCCAGGATACAGCCCAGACATTCCAGCACACCTCAGACACTCCAGGTGCACCTGTGCCACCCCAGGTGCACCTCTGAACCCCAGGCACACCTCTGACACTCCCAGGCACACCGCTGACACCAGGCACACCGCTGACACTGCCAGATACACCCTGACACCCATGTACACCCTCAGACACTTCCAGGCACACCCCAGACATTCCCAGCACACCCTGAAACCCCAGGCACACCTCTGACACTCCTAGGCACACTGTCACCCCAGGTGCACCCTGACACCTCCAGCCACACCCCAGACAATCCCAGATACACCCCAGACACCCCCTGGCACACCTGACACCTCAGGCACACCACTGACACTCCCTGGTACACCTCTGACACTCCCAGGTACAGCAATGACACTCTCAGGCACACCTATGACACTTCCAGGTACACCCCTGACACTTCCAGGCACACCAATGACACTCCCAGGTACACTGCTGACACCCCAGGCACACCGCTGACACTGCAAGGTACACCCCAGACACTGCCAGGCACACCCTCAGACTCTCCCAGGCAAAGCTCCAGACACTCCCAGCAACACCAGACACTCCCAGGTGCACAGACACCCCAAGTGCACCTCTGACACTCCCAGGCACACCTTGACACTCGGCACACCCCAGACACTCCAGGCACACCGCTGACACCCCAGGCACACCTCTGACACTCCCAGGCACACCGACACCCCAGGCACACCTCCGACACCCCAGGCACACCTCTGACACTCCCAGGCACACCTCTTAACTCCCAGTTACACCCCTGACAATCCCAGGCACACCTCTGACACTTCCAGGCACACCCCTGAAACTTCCAGGCACATCTCTGACACTCCCAGGCACACCAATGACACTCCCAGGCACACCACTGACACTACCTGGCACACCTCTGACATTCCCAGGTACCCTTTGACGCTCCCAGGTACCTCCGACACTCCCAAGAACACCTCTACACTCCCCAGGCACACTCTGACACTGCCAGGCATACTTCCACTCACCCCCAGCACAGCCAGACATTCCCAGGCACACCTCAGACACTCCCAGGTGCACCTGTGCCACCCCAAGTGCACCTCTGAAACCCCAGGCACACCTCTGACACTCCCAGGCACACTGACACTCCCAGGCACACCGCTGACACTGCCAGATACACCTCTGACACTCCATGCACACCCCAGACACTTCCAGGCACACCCCAGACATTCCCAGGCACACCTCTGAAACTCCCAGGCACACCTCTGACACTCTCAGTACACCGCTGTCACTCCCAGGTGCACCCCTGACACTCCCCAGTTACACCCCCAGACAATCCCAGATACACCAGACACTCCCTGGCACACCTCTGACACTCTCAGGCACACCACTGACACTCCCTGCACACCCTGACACCCCAGGCACAGCACGACACCTCAGGCACACCTATGACACTTCCAGGCACACCCCTGACACTTCCAGGCACACCAATGACACCCCAGGTACACCGCTGACACTCCCAGGCACACCGCTGACACTGCAAGGCACACCTCAGACACTGCCAGGCACACCTCAGACCTCCCAGGCAAAGCCCAGACACCCCAGCAACACCAGACACTCCCAGGCACCTAGACACCCCAAGCACCTCTGACACCCCAGGCCACCTTGACACCCCAGGCACACCTCAGACACTTCCAGGCACACCGCTGACACCCCAGGCACACCTCTGATACTCCCAGGCACACCGCTGACACCCCAGGCACACCTCCGACACTACCAGGCACACCTCTGACACTCCCAGGCACACCTCTGACACTCCCCAGCTCACCTCTGACACCCTAGTTACACTCCTGACACTCCCAGGTACACCTCCACACTCCCAGGTACACCTCTGATACTCCCAGGCACACTTTTGACACTCCAGATACACCGTCACTCCCAGGTACACCCCTGACACCTGGTACACCTCTAACAATCAGGTACACCTCAGACAATCAAGGTACACCTCTGACGCTTCAGGTACACCCTGAAACTTCAGGTACATCTCTGACCTCCAGTTACCAATGACACTCCCAGGTACACCACTGACACTACCAAATTACACTTCCCAACCTCCCAAGGTACTCGGCTGACGCTCAGGTACTCGACCTCCCAAGAACACCTCCCCAGCCTCCCAGGTACCTCTGACCTCCCAGGTACACCGCTGACCTCCCAGGTACACCTCCGACACTCCAGGAACAATTCTGACACTCCCAGGTACACCTCTGACACTCCCAGGTACCTCTGATGCTCAGATACACCTCCGATGCTTCAGGTACACACCTCCGATACTCCCAGGTACACCTCCGATACTTCAGGTACACCTCAATCCTCCCAGGTATACCTCAGACACTCACTGGTTCACCTCTGACACTCCCTGGTACACCTCCCCAATACTCCAGGTACACCTCTCACACCTCCGTTACACCTCTCCGATACTCCCAGGTACACCTCCGATACTCCAGGTACTCCTCTGACACTCACTGGTACACCTCTGACAATCCCACATTACACCTCTGATACTCCCAGGTACACCTCTGAGCACTCCCAGGTACACAATGACCTCCCAGGTACACCTCTGCCACTCCCAGGTACACCACTGACCTCTCAGGTACACCTCTGACCTCCAGGTGCTCCTTTGACGCTCCCAGGTGCTCCTCCGACACTCCAGGAACGTTCCCGACCAATCCCAGGTGTTACACCTCTGACCTCCCAGGTACACCGCTGGCCTCCCAGGTACACAGCTGACACTGCCAGGTACACCTCCAGACACTGCCAGGTACACGTCACTCCTCCCGGAACAGCTCCAGACACTCCCAGGTACACCTCAGACACTCCCAGGTGCTGTGACGCCAAAGTGCACCTCTGACACTCCAGTGCACCTCAGACACTCCCAGGTGCACCTGTGACACTCACAAGTGCACCTCTGACACTCCCAGGCACACCTCTGACACTCCCAGGTACACCTCAGACACTCCCAGGTACACCGCTCACACACTCCCAGGTACCTCTGACACTCCAAGGTACCTCTGACCCCCAGGTGCATCTCCGACACTCCCAGGTACCTTCTCACCTCCCAGACACACCTCTGGCCTCCAGGTGCACCTCTGACACTCCCAGGTACACCTTTGACACTCCAGGTACTCCACTGACATTCCCTGGTACACCTCTGACACTCCTGGTACACCGCCGACACTCCCAGGTACACATCTGACACTCCCAGGTACGCATCTCCTGACACCCCAGGTACACCTCTTACACTGCCAGGTACACCTCCGACACTCCAGGTACACCTCTGGCACTCCCAGGCACACCTCGATATTCCCAGGTACACCTCCGATACTCCCAGGTGCACATTGACACTCCCAGGTACTCCACTGACACTCTCTGGTACACCTCTGGCCTCCCAAATTGCACACCTCTGACACTCCCAGGTACACCTCGATACTCCCAGGTACACCTCAGACCTCCTAGTTCACCTCTGACACGCTATGGTTCACCTCTGACCTCCCTGGTACACCTCTGACACTCCCAGGTACACCTCAGACACTCCCAGGTTCACCTCAACCCTCCCAGGTACACCTCTGACACTGGGTACTCCTCTGGAAACTCCAGATTACCTCGGACACTCCGAGGTACACCTCAGACACTCCGGTACACCTCAGACATTCCAGGTACTCCTCTGACACACCAAAGGTACACCTCTGACACTCCCAGGTACGCTTCTGACACACCCAGGTACACCTCTGATACTCCCAGGTACACCTCTGACACTTCCAGGTACACCTCTGACACTCCCAGGTGCACCAATGACGCTCCAAATTGCACCTTTGATACTCCATGTACACCACTGACACTACCAGGTACACTTGTGACACACCCAAGTGCACCTCTGACCTCAGGCACACCTCGGACGCGTCCAGAACACCTCCAGACACTCCCAGGTGCAGTGCTCACGCGTGCGCTCTGAGCACTCCCAGGTACACCTCTGACAATCCTGGGTACATCTCAGGCGCTCCCAGGTACACCTCTGACACTTCAAAGATTACACCCCTGACGCCTGAATTTTGACGCTTCAGGTGCCTCTGACACTCCAGATTGACCAATGACCTCCCAAGTACACCACTGACCTCCCTGGTACCGCATCTGACACTCCAGTTACGCAGCCAGCCTCCCAGGTACCTCTGACACTCCCAGGTACACCTCTGATACGCCCAGGTATACCTCTGACGCTACCAGGTACACTTCCCCAGCCTCCAGGTACACCTCTGACACTCCAGGTACACCTCTGACACTCCCAGATGCACCTCTAATTACGCCAGGTATACCTCTGACACTCCGGGTACACCGCTGACATCCCAGGTACACCGCTGACAATGCAAAATACACCTCTGACATTCCATGTACCCACCTCGGACACTTCAGGTATACCTCAAGACACTCCAGGTACACCTCAGACACTCCAGGTACCTCTGACATTCCCAGATTTTTCGCTGTCACTCCAGATTACCTGGTGCTCAGTTACGCCTTGACCTCTGAGTACACCTCTAACAATCCAGGGTTTTCCTCGAACCGTCAATTACCTCTGACACTTCCAGGTACACCCTAAAACTTCAGGTGCAATCCTCTGACACTCCCAAGGTACACCAATGACCTCCCAGGTACACCACTGACACTCCCTGGTACACCTCCCAGCCTCCCAAGTACCAATGACACACTCAGGTACACACCTCGACACTTTCGATTGCACACCTGACACTTCCAGGTACACCAATGACCTCCCAGGTACACCGCTGACACTCCCAGGTACACCGCTGACGCAAAGGTACACGCAGACACTGCCAGGTACACCTCAGACTCTCCCAGGTAAAGCTCTGACACTCCAGTAACACCTCAGACGCCAAGGTGCACCTGTGACCTCCCAAATTCGCACCTCCTGACACTCCAGGCACGCCTCCTGACCTCCCAGGTTCACCTCAGACGCCAGGTACACCGCTGACACTCCCAGGTGCACCTCTGACCTCCCAGGTACCGCTGACCTCCAGGTGCACCTCCGACCTCCAGGTGCACTTCTGACACTCCCAAGATTGCACCTCTGACCTCCCAGTTTCACCTAGTTACACCCCAGACAATCCCAGGTACACCTCAGACACTCCCTGGCACACCTCTGACACTCTCAGGTACACCACCTGACACTCCTGGTACACCTCTGACACTCCCAGGGTAGCAATAACACACTCAGGTACACCTATGACACTTCCAGGTACCCTGACTCCCAGTGTACCTCTGACACTCCAGGTACACCTTTGACACTCCCAGGTACTACCTGACATTCCCTGGTACACCTCTGACACTCCCTGGTACATCTGCTCCCAGGTGCACATCTGACACTCCCAGGTACATCTGACACCCCCCACACCTCCTACACGGCCAGGTACTCAACACTCCCAGGTACACCTCTGGCACTCCCAGGCACCTCCGATATTCCCAGGTACCTCCGATACTCCCAGGTGCACATTTGACCTCCCAGGTATTCCACTGACACTCTCTGGTACACCTCTGACACGCTCTGGTTCACCTTTGACACTCCCTGGTACCTCTGGAACTCCCGTACACCTCAGACACTCCCAGGTGCACCAACCTCCCAGGTACACCTCTCTGCACTGATGGTGCTCCTCTGGAAACTCCCAGGTACACCTCAGACACTCGAGGTACACCTCAGACACTCCAGTGCACCTCAGATTCAGGCCTCTTCTGACACACCAGGTACCCTCTGCCTCCCAGGTACACTTCTGACACACCCAGGTACACCTCTGATGCTCCCAGGTACACCTCTGACACTTCAGATACACCTCTGACACTCCCAGGTACACCAATGACACTCCGAGGTACACTGATGCTCCCATGTGCACCACTGACACTACCAGGTACACTTGACACTCCCAAGTGCACTCTGACACTCAGGCACATCTCTGACCTCCCAGGTACCTCGAACACTCCCAGGTACAGTGCTCACACTCCCAGGTACACCTCTGACACTCCCAAGGTACACCTCTGACAATCCCAGGTACACCTCAGGCACTCCAGGTACACCTCTGACACTTCCAGGTACACCCCTGACACTTGCAGGTACACCCCTGACACTTCCAGGTACACCTCTGACACTCCCAGGTACACCAAGCATCCAGTACACCACTGACACTCCCTGGTGCACACCTCTGACACTATCAGGAACACCTCTGACGCTCCTAGGTACACCTCTGACACTACCAGGTACACCTCTGACGCTCCCAGGTACACCTCTGACCTCTCCCAGGTACACCTCTGACACTCCCAGGTACACCTCTGATGCGCCCAGGTATACCTCTGACCTCTGGTACACCGTTGACACTCCAGGTACACCGTGACAATGCAAAATACACCTCTGACATTCCATGTACACCTCAGACACTTCAGGTATCCTCAGACACTCCCAGGTACACCTCAGACACTCCCAGGTACACCTCTGACATTCCCAGGTACACTGCTGTCCTCCCAGTACACCCTTGACACTCCCAGGTACACCTCTAACAATCCCAGGTACACCTCAGACAATCCCAGATACCTCTGACACTTCCAGGTACACCCCTAAAACTTCCAGGTACATCTCTGACCTCCCAGGTACACCAGTGAGCCTCCCAGGTACCACTGACACTCCCTGGTACACCTCTGACCTCCCAGGTACACCAATGACACACTCAGGTACACCTCTGACACTTGGGTACACCCCTGACACTTCCAGGTACACCTGACACTTCCAGGTACACCAGCCAACCTCCCAGGTACACCATGACACTCCCAGATACACCGCTGACACTGCAAGGTACACCTCGAACACTGCCAGGTACCTCAGACACTCCCAGGTGCATCTGTGACACTCCCAAGTGCACCTCTGACACTCCCAGGCACACCTCTGACCTCCAGGTACACCTCAGACACTTCCAGGTACACCATGACACTCCCAGGTACACCTCTGACCTCCCAGGTACATCGCTGACACTCCCAGGTACTCCGACACTCCTAGGTACACCTGTGACACTCCCAGGTACACCTCTCACCTCCCAGTTCACCTCCGACACTCCCAGATACCGCTGTCACTCCCAGGTACCCCTGACATCTGGTACCTCTATCAATCCCAGGTACCTCAACCAATCCCAGGTACACCTCTGACACTTCCAGGTACACCCCTGAAACTTCAGGTACATCTCTGACCTCCCAGGTACACCAATGACACTCCAGGTACACCATGACACTACCAGGTACACCTCTGACCTCCCAGGTACTCCTTTGACGCTCCCAGGTACTCCTCCGACACTCCCAGAACACCTCTGACACTCCCAGGTACACCTCTGACACTCCCAGGTACCCGCTGACACTCCCAGGTACACCGCCTCGGCCTCCCAGGTGCACATCAGACACTGCCAGGTACACCTCCTCACTCCCAGGCACACCTCTGACACTCCCTGGGTACCGGCGACACTCCCAGGTACCTGCTGACACTGCCAGATACACCTGACCACTCCCAGGTACCTCAGACACTCCCAGGTACACCGCTAACACTCCGAGGTACACCTCTGACACTTCAGATACACCTCTCACACTCCCAGGTACACCAATCACACTCCCAGGTACAACTCTGACACTCCCAGGTACACCACTGACACTACAGGGCACACCTCTGACCTCCCAGGTACTCCTTTGACGCTGCCAGGTGCTCCTCCGACACTCCCAGGTACACCTGACACTCCCAGGTAAACTTCTGACACTCCCAGGTACACCTCTGACGATCCCAGGTACAGCTCAGACACGCCCA
>NW_024754413.1:0-15366 GCF_018991925.1 Homarus americanus | reverse complement strand
CACCCACGCTACCCTCCACCCACGCTACCCTCCACCCACGCTACCCTCCACCCACGCTACCCTCCACCCACGCTACCCTCCACCCACACTGCCCTCCACCCACGCTACCCTCCCACACTCGTGCAGATCATAAGAACCACCGCCTTTGATGGGCCAAGTTTGTTAATCATTTACCACACAAAAGTTTCCCGGGGAGCCTGAACTCCTGTGGGTGGGGGTGAAGGAGGGGGAGAAGGGGCGGAGGAGGGAGAAAATGGGGTGTAGAAGGGAGAAAATGGGGTGTAGAAGGGAGAAAATGGGTATAGGAGGGAGAATGGGGTGCAGGAAGGGAGTGAAGGGGATGTAGGAAGGGGAAACGGGGTGAAGGAGGGGGGAAGGGGAATCCTAGTGAGTGACATCCTGCAGAGGTCTTAGATCAGTGCCTCTTGGGAGGGGGAGAAGGGTGGAGAGGGGGAGGAGGTCCTGAGAAGTCTTCGATAAGTATCTGTTAAGGATGAAAGACCCACGTGAGGAAAAAGATAGAAGGGGAAGGGGGGTGAGGAGGAGAGAGCGGAGAGGAGGAGAAGGGCAAGGAGTAAGAAGCGGGCGAGGAGGGACAGAGGGAGGGGGGCAAGGAGGAGGAGGAGGGCCAGAGGGAGGGGGCTAGGAGGAGGAGGAGGAGGTAAGGACTAGGAGGGGGAGGAAACAAGGAGGATTGGAAGGACAGAAGGCTTCCAGTAGATGACAGGTTGCAGGAGTCTTGTATGAGTTGTGTCCCTGAGGAGGAGAGACCTTACGTCAGGAGTGGGGAAGGGGGGTGAGGGGAAGAGGGGTGAGGGGGATGAGGGATGAGTGGGAGGGGGTGAGGGGTAGGTAGGAGTCCTAGGGGGGATATAAATACCCTTCCACCCTGAGGAAGGATTCATGAAGAGCGAGAAGGGAATGTGATGAAATGTTACAGGTGAGAGAGAAGGAGAGAGTCGGGAAGGAAGGTAAAGAAAGTCCTGTGTGTGTGTGTAGGAAGACTCCATTCAGTGTTTCAAATACATCCATGAGATACACACACACGTACGTACACTCATCCATTTCCCATTATCATCATCTCCCCCTCCACTACCTGCCTCCATCCCCTCACCTACCCTCCCTCCTCACCCACCTCCTCCTCAACCTCCTCCTCCCTCCTCCTCCTCATTCATTCTCTCCTCCTCCCTGTCACCTCCCTCCTCCCTGCTCACCCTCCTCCTCCTTCCCTGTCACCCACTCTACAATCTCAACACCACCTCCTCTCTGTCACCCACCCTCCTCCCACCTGACATCTCGGTGTTGAGTTTTCATTCTTCTATAATTATCAATTTAAATTCACTTTTACACACTGGGACTGTGGCTTATATTATGCCCCCTCTCTGCTAACTCCACCTCCACCGTCATCAAACGTCAAACTCTCCCAGCAAATGGACATGTCTAGTTGGACACGCTCAAGCTTCCGCCTGTGCCTCCTGGACACGCGGAACTCTCTTCAAGTGGACATGTGACCCGACCCGTATCCTCCCACTGGCCTTGGAGGGGACGCGTCGGGTCAAGGGGATGAAGCTGAATATAATAATTAACACTGTATAAACTTGTCTCCTAACTGGTCCACGAGACATTAACGAGACATCAACGGCACACGAGACATTAACGAGATATCAACGAGACATTGACACACGAGACATCAATGAGACACGAGACATCGACGAGACATCAACGAGACACGAGACATCAACGACACACTTCAGGAAAAACTCAAAAGGCATGGAAAATAATAGCCATCAAAAATTCGCCAAACATCCGCAACAAATACCTCAACACATCACCGAACATCAGCAAACACCACTTCAAAACATCCCCCTTACACACCGTCCCTAAACTGAGTGTTCCCTGGACCTCAGCAGACGCCTAGGAACCTCAGCAGACACCTCGGAACCTCAACAGACGCCTCGGGACCTCAGCAAAACGCCTCTGGACCTCAGCAGACGCCTCGGGACCTCAGCAGACGCCTCGGAACCTCAACAGACGCCTCGGGACCTCAGCAAAACGCCTCGGAACCTCAGCAGACGCCTCCCAACCTCAGCAGACGCCTCCCAACCTCAGCAGACGCCTCCCAACCTCAGCAGACGCCTCCCAACCTCAGCATCTTCCGGCAAATTTCATCCAATTCCTGACGAGAGGCGGTAGCAAACAGTGAGCGACACCCGACCCTCCTCCCCGCCCCGTCCTCGACTAAACATGAAACTCGACACAATGTCTAGGAGGAGGAGGAGCAGCAGCAGCAGCGTCTAGGAGGAGGAGCAGCAGTGCCAGCGTCTAGGAGGAGCAGCAGCAGCGTCAGCGTCTACGGAGGAGTAGCGCCAGCGTCTACGAGGAGGAGGAGCAGTGCCAGCGTCTAGGAGGAGGAGTAGTGCTGCCCAGGAGGAGGGAGGAGTAGTAGTGCCAGTTCAGGAGGAGGAGAAAAAGCAAAGTGTCTAGGAGGAGGAGAAAGGCGTCTAGGGAGGAGGAGGTGAAAAGCAGCGTCTAGGAGGAGGGAGGAGAAAAAGCAAAGGTCTAGGGAGGAGTGAGGAGAATAGTGCCAGCGTCTAGGAGGAGGAGTAGTGCCAGCGTCTAGGAGGAGGAGGAGGAAAAGCAAAGTTCAGGGGAGGAGGAGGGAGAAAAGCAAAGCGTCTAGGAGGAGGAGGAGGAGGAAGGCCAGCGTCTAGGAGGAGCAGCAGCAGTGCCAGCGTCTAGGAGGAGAGGAGAAGAAAAGCATGTCTAGGAAGTAGGAGTAGTAGTGCTAAATGTCTAGAGGAAGAGCTAAAGGCTCCAGGAGGAGGAGGAGAAAAGCGTCTTAGGGAGGAGGAGGAGAAAAGCCAGCGTTCTAGGGAGGAGGAGGAGTAGTGCCAGCGTCTAGGAGGAGGAGGAGTAGTGCCAGCGTCTAGGAGGAGGAGGAGTAGTGCCAGCGTCTAGGAGGAGGAGGAGTAGTGCCAGCGTCTAGGAGTGCCAGACACGTCTCCCTCAATATAGCACAAGAGGTAAATATTGGCCCCAGTCAGCTGTGTAGTCTCCCTCTCGTGTGTATACTGTATCGTCTTCCGGGGCAGTGGCGGCTGGTGGCGGTTGGTGGCGGAGAGGAGGCGGTTGGTGGCGGGGAGGAGGCGGTTGGTGGCGGGGAGGAGGTGACAGGAGGGGAGAGGCGACTGGTGGCGGGGAGGAGGCGGCTGGTGGCAGGGAGGAGGCGGCTGGTGGCAGGGAGGAGGCGGTTGGTGGCGGGGAGAAGTGGGTGGCGGGGGAGGAGGCGGTTGGTGGTGGGGAGGTATTATAGCAGCAGACGATGAGAGGATAGTGGAGGCTGATGGCGGGGAGGCGGGGCGTTGGCGGCTAGTGGCGGTTATGATGGGAGACTGGGGAATTAGGAGTAGGGTGTGTCAATTTTGTCAACATGTTAAAATCAAATTTGGTAGTCAAAATATTGTGCCTCTTTATGTCTAAACTTGAGATTAGCAAACAAAAATTAATTGAAATAACCCTCACCTACATCAATTATACCTTAAAGTTTCAAATATCAGTATTTCAACAAATTAATGAGACTTGATTAGAATTATTCACTTGATATTAACTAATCTCATGTAAGCATATGGATTATGGAGTATTTTATGGTTCTATAGCTTGTGTACAATATGCATGTCAGAACATGAACATGAACAGGCTCTCCGTGTGGGACAGTTTAATTATTGTTTTGACTTGTACCAAGCGTGAGGATAAGGCGCCCGGCTCACTCTCCTTCTAGATATCATAGGCGGTGGTTTGCTCTCATTGCACTTGCACCTACTCTACCAGACGAATTCTACATTTTAATTATTGTAAGTAGGGCATATTGATTGTCGCAGTTACTTATATCATTGTATAAAACATTATGTTCTAAGAAATTATTATGTTATTTCTGTTACAGCATTTTTGATAAACAAATTGATATTTTTTGAAACAACAATTGAATTATGAAACATTGAAATATTTTTCTATTTGTCAGATAGTGTGAAGATGTCAAAATTGAAGACAAGAAGTCAGTTGTCAACCCACTTGAGCCTGCTAGTTGGTAAAGGGAAGGAGCTTCCTGTATCAGAACTTCCAACAGTGAGAGACATGCTAAGATTAGGGTTACTCCTTCGAGAAAAAAATGCAAAGGACAGAAGGAACTATACAGATAAAGAACTCATAAATGACATGATAGTCCCTCTTCTGCATCAATGGACAAAAGCTAATGCACTATTCAAACCACCTGTGATTAATCAGTGTCGAACTATTGAGCTAAAACTAACGAAATTATGGCACAAAGCAGTTGAAACATCACTTGGTAAAGGAAACTTGGCCAGGAAAAATGAATTTCTGCACACACTTGATACTCTGTTTGACATTTTGACCTGCAAGTGCTCCATACAATTATGTTCTGAATCCAACTGTTCTCACTCAGGTAAGAGAGAAAATAATTCCCACATTGATTGTGGTTGTCCTCGTGAAAAGAAGATCCCTGTTTTAGAGCTTGAATTTATAAAGGCACAGAGGACAAAGGCAGAAGGCCAAGGAAGTATGCAAATGGGTTCAATAGATTATTCAGAAACAAAGAAGCAGATTGCTAATGCCAAGAAGAGAGAACAAATCCGAGAGAGGGAACAAAAGAAGAAAATGAAGAGTGAAGAAGCCATCCAAAGAGAGGAAGAGCTGTGTCAAGATGTTTATCACTTCTTTGATAGTTCTTCTGATGAACAGGAAGCAACATCAGATGATAGTTCCAAAGAGCCATCTGAACCTTTACCAAAGAAAATGAAATACAACACAAGAAATATTTCAAACATTGCTTTAGCTAGTATTCGCCACCATGCTGGACTTCGTGAGGCTGCAGAAATTGCAACTGCCGCTTGGATAGATGCAGGCCTCATCAGCCGAGAGGATGTATCTTTGGTGATAGATCATAATAAAATTAGAAGAGCACAAGAAAAAATAATGAAGGAAATATCTGATCAGCATGAAAAAGATTTAAGCGAGGGAGGGCTCTCCTGTCTTTTGTTTGATGGAAGAATAGATGACACAAAAGTTTTGCTAGAAGTAGAGGGAGTGAACAGAAAGTTTCCAGGTCTCATCAAAGAAGAACACTACTCTGTCTGTTCTGAGCCTGGTGGTCGGTTTTTGTTTCACTTTGCTCCCAAAACTGAAGTAGAAGGGAAGAAACATGCAGAGGTCATTGCTGATCATATTTTATGTTGGGTTCAGGAGAGAGGACTTGGCAGTTCACTGCAGGCTGTTGGTGGAGATTCAACTGCAGTGAACACCGGATGGCAGGGGGGTGTAATGACGCATTTAGAGAAAAAACTAGGAAGAAGACTTGTTTGGATTGTATGTGATTTACATACAGGCGAGCTACCTCTTCGTCATCTCATCCAGGAACTTGATGGTCCTACAAAGAGCAACAACAAGTGGTCAGGTCCCCTTGGCATCATGCTGGATGAAGCAACACAACTAGAAATAAATACAACCTTTCCAAAGGTCGAAGTTGGCCCTCCCCTTCCGGCGTTGTCTGAAGGAGTCATCAAAGATCTCAGCACAGATCAATCCTATGCTTATCGTATTGCCCAAGCAATAAGATCAGGAGAAGTGCCTCAGTCATTGGCTCTCTTGGAGATTGGACCTGTCAGTCACAGCCGTTGGTTAACTACAGCTCTTCGTTTCTGCAGGATTTGGATTTCCAAACACGAATTGAAGGGCAAAGTGCTGAAGAATTTGAGGTTAATTGTTGAATTTATTATTGGAGTTTATCTTCCCCAGTGGTTTAGTGTGAAACTTAATCCTATGTGGGTGGATGGGCCCAATCACCTTTTGTTTCAATTGCAGCTAGTAAGAACACAGAGGAAGGTAGTGAGGGACATCGTGTTACCTGTGGCAAGAAGGTCCGCTTGGTATGCTCGATCAGAAGCAGTTTTGCAAGCAATGCTTTGCAGTCAATGTACCAATCTCCGAACCGAGGCTGTAGAAGTCATTCTAAAGATTAGAGGAACGCTAATAGATGACGACCAGTTGGGAGACTGTTCGTTTCATTCAAGAAAAGTTCCCCAATAAACGTCAATGCCACCAAATTGTCAGAATTGGTTGACTTGAGTTTGGAAGTCTTAGAGCCACCATTGACAACAAGTCTAACTAGCCAAGAATTGAGAAACCTTAAAGAGACTCCAATGCAGGTGCCGAAGTGGCCTTCCCACACTCAAAGTGTGGAGAGATGTGTGAAAATGGTCACAGAAGCAGCGGGCCATGTTTACAGCCACGAGAGGCGAGAAGGTTACATCAAAGCACAAATAGCAAGCAGACTACTGATGACAAGAAACCAAAGCAAAGAGAGTATGAAGGCATTGGTTACTTTCAAATAGACTACGGATAATAAAATATAATAATTTGAAACTTGAAACAGTAACATGTGTGCAAACGCTGGTTATGTTATAAATTCACAAATATGTACATTTGAAAATCCATTTGATGTAGGTAGGACTTATTATATAAAAAAATTTATGCCAGAATATTGCTTTGCATGCTTAAAGACTACAATAAATTGCTACCAAATTACTCGATTTTCAATTTAGCCAGTTCACCCCCTAAATTGACACACCCTATTGTGGAGGCTGGCGGCATGGTGGTGGCAGCTACAGCGATAGAGATTAAGACGATGGAGGTGAGGGGAAAAAATAAAAAGACGATAAAAACAAAAAATCTCGAAATAAATTGAGAGTAAATAAAAGAAGACAAACAAAACAATGTAAGCAAAATGTGAGCGAAGAGAGAAAGAAAAATTACAAGAAAATACATTAAAATAGCTAAAGAGAGAGAGAGAGAGAGAGAGAGAGAGAGAGCACCAATCCTCCCAGCATAGGCAAATCCAGAACAACTTTGGGTGATCATGGCGCGTTGTGGGTGGTCGGTGGGGGGAGGAGGAGGAGGGAGGGAGGGAGGGAGGGAGGGAAGAGGAGGAAAGAGAAGACCCCCCTCCCCCACCAAACATCACCCAATTAGGTGGTTATCGCCCGTCAGGAGGGGGTAACGACCGCGGGTTGGCTTATAAACAAGAGTGACCGCACCGCACCACACCCACGGAAGCTAATCGTCTCAGCAGAAGAATCCAGCGAGCCATCCGGAAGCGAGGTTGTGGGTTCCTGTAGATTGGGGGGTGGTGTTGATGCCATTATGGGAGAGAGACGGGATGGGGGAGGTGGGGGAGAGACGGATGGGGGAGGGGGGGAGAGAGACGGATGGGGGAGGTGGGAGAGACTGGATGGGAGGTGGGGGAGAGAGACGGATGGGGAGGTGGGGAGAGAGACGGATCGGGGAGGTGGGGGGGAGAGAGACGGGATGGGGAGAGAGACGGGGATGGGGGAGGTGGGGAGAGAGACGGGATGGGGGTGGGGAGGTGGGGGAGAGACGGGATGGGGAGGTGGGGGAGAGAGACGGATGGGGAGGTGGGGAGAGAGACGGGATGGGGGAGGGGAGAGAGACGGGATGGGGGGAGGGGGTGGGGAGAGAGACGGATGGGGGAGGTGGGGAGAGGAGATGGGATGGGGGGGAGAGGACGGATGGGGGAGGGGAGAGAGACGGGATGGGGGGGAGGGGTGGGGAGAGAGACGGGATGGGGGAGGTGGGAGAGAGACGGGGGGAGGGGTGGGGAAGTGGGGGGAGGTGGGGAGGGGGTAGGGAAGTGGGGGAGTGAGGGAGGAAGGGTAGGAGGGTAGGGAAAAAGGAGATGGTATGGAAGAGAGAGTGGGTAGGGGAGAGGGTGGGAGGGTAATGGGAGGGGGGTGAGGAGAGAGGAGGAGGGGTCATGCGCGCCAAATTTGTCTTCGTTAACCTCTTCTTCCTGTCGGGTGCACACAGACAGACAGACAGACAGACAGACAGAGACAAGTAAACACACAGGAAGACAGATACAGACAGAAACACACACACACACACACACACACACACACACACACACACATACACTGTAGGTAAGTTTTCCTCATATTGGGATTTTGACCTAGGGAAGGGAAACGGACAAGAGAAGGAAAGGGAAGAAAGAAAAGGGAAGAGTGGGTGGGGTGAGAGGGAGAAGGAGGAAAGGGTAGGAGGAAAGAAGGAAGAGAGAGGAAGAGGGAGTGGTAGGAAGAAAGGGGGGAGGAAAGGTAAGGTAGGGGGAGAGGGAGGGGAAGCGGGGAGACATGCCAAATCTAGACGTCTGGGTCATCACGTTTCCCCCCGGACGAATATTAGAAACTTTTGGTATTATAAAGACCCAAGTAATGTGATTATCTCTTTGGCCAACCTCTCCAGACTCGAGTGTATGTGTGTGTGTGTGTGTGTGTGTGTGTGTGTGTGTGTGTGTGTGTGTGTGTGTGTGTGTATGTTCAATAAGCTAGGAATATACCGTAAGAGATCTACAAACAAACACACACAGACACAGATATACACACTCACTCACGCACTCACTCACTCACTCACTCACCATTCACCCACATTCCATAGCGTCTTCAATCTATAATTTTTTTCCTCACGTCTGACCCTTGACCTCTAGCAGTAGGGGTCACCAAAAACATCAGCCTGACATATGAACGCAATAGACACGTTAGCAGGAACCATTTACCAATATCTCTTGTCGTTCAGGAGATAAGGCAGTCCAAATGACCCTTTGAGGAATGAAATAAAATGTAATAATAATAATAATAATAATAATAATAATAATAATAATAACAACAACAATAAAATCAGTTCGGTTATTATATTTTATTTATTTACGTGTGTTTATTTAATGGATGGAATTGGAATACGTGCATATGCAATCAAAATGAAAATAATTATAATATTTGTGAAGGCAGAGACAGAATAAGCTAGCTCTCTCTCTCTCTGGCCTACTCTAAGGTGAAAGTGGAGGGAGTGAACAGTTTTTAATGAAAGCCGACGAGCTGTCACCCAAGATTTTCACCAAGTCCACCTGACGGTCACCCCCCCCCCTCTCTCTCTCTCACCGGATATCTGTATAGTGTAATTATGTACGCGTGTATGAGTGAGCAAATGCGTGTGTGTGTGTGTGTGTGTTTGTGTGCATATATATAGCAGACACACACACACACACACACACACACACACACACCTACGATGCTGTGGCAGAATATACGACACACGAACACGAGAGTGAGGAAATGAAAACACGAAACTCATTCTCCTGGTCACACTACTTCACTCTAAAGTCATCTTTGTAGTGTGTGTGTGTGTGTGTGTGTGTGTGTGTGTGTGTGTGTGTGTGTGTGTGTGTGTGTGTGTGTGTGTGTGTGTGTGTGTGTGTGTGTGTGTGTGTGCGTGCGTGTGTGTGTGTTGCCCCAGACTTGTGCTGTGACTGAAGATGCTTCTCCTTCCTCAGTAGTGTGTGATGAGGGGCGTACATCACTACCTCCTCCTTCTTGTCCTCCTCCCTCCTCCTCCTTCTGTCCCTCCATTCCTCCTGTCCCCCAATCACCCTTCCCTCCCTCCCTCCTACCACTATACCCCTCCCACATCTTGTTTCTGTTCTCTTCCTCCTCCTCTTGTTCTCTCTGTTCTCTTTCCTCCCCCACCATTCCCTCTCTCTCACTGACTCCAGCACCATTCTCCCCCATTCCGACTCAACTGCCCTCATTTTCACACCTCCTTCGTCTCAACCATTCTCACCACTCCCCCTCATCTGTTTCTGACTTCCATTTCTGACAGCCTCCTACACTAACACAGATAGGAACAAATCTCCCTGACGGCTGGGGACAGACGGCCAACACGCCAACTTTAAATCTTTTGAAAAAAAAAGAAAAGTCGGAAATCAACTTTCAACAGGTGATTTTGGCCCTTAACGACAGGAGAGGAGTGGGAGGGGTTAGGAGGGGGGGGGGAGGTGAAGGGAAGGGGGTAGAGGGGGAGAAGGGGAGGGGGAAGTGGTTAGGAGGAGGAGAGAAGGGGAGTGGGTTAGAAAAGGAAGAAGGAAAGGGGTTTGAAGGGTAGAAGAGAAACGGGAGGAGAAGAGTTTTGGATTATAGCACTAACTGGTCCTCTCCTCTCCTTTCTGCTGCTGGGAAATCCCCTACACCTACAAACACCTATCTCTGCCTCCACACACACACACACACAGAGCTGCGAAAAAACTCCCCTCAATCCCCTTCCCCGCCACCAAACACACCCTCACCCTCAACACAAATATATTCAAATCCTACGCCACACACACACACACATACATCTTTTTTCCCATCCAGCAGAGGAGGACGTAGAGTGGCAGGAAGGACAAGCAGCTGAAGGTTCCATCACAATCGAACACGTCCTGACATTTACATAGCTTGTACGTCTCATTTACTGTTGTTGTTTTACAGGGAATACATTTTTTTTACATATTTACAGCGTATGGATAAGTGATATATATATATATAATTATCGTGTTTTTTACAAGGATTTTTACGTGTTAACACTACAGATGAGTAAATCGCCTACAGGTCTAAATTATCTTCTTCTTTTTTTACAGACGACATTTCTCTTGTTTACATATTTACAGTTTATGATAAGTAAATCGCCTTGGTGGGGAGAGGAAGGGTGGAGGCGAAGGTGGGAGGGGGAAGAGGGGGTGGACAAAAAAGTTGGAGAGAGGGGAGGATGGTTGGTGATGGGAAAGAGGGGTAGTAAATGGTGTAGACGAAGATGGGAGGGGGAAGGAGAAAGAGAGGGGGGGGCGTGGAAACGCAGGTAGGAGGCGGAGAGTAGGGGCTAGAGGGGGAGAAGGGAGAGAGTAGGCTTAGAGGGGGAGAAGGGAGAGTATAGGCTTAGGAGGGGGGAGAAGGGGAGAGTATAGGCTTAGGGAGGGGAGAAGGGAGTATAGGGCTAGGAGGGGGAGAAGGAGAGTATAGGCTTAGAGGGGGAGAAGGGAGAGTATAGGCTTAGAGGGGGAGAAGGGAGAGTATTGGCTTAGAGGGGGAGAAGGGAGAGTATAGGCTTAGAGAGAGAAAAGGGAGAGTATAGGCTTAGAGGGGGAGAAGGGAGAGTACATACAAGTATATAATAAGCAGAGGCTCTCAACCGTGTGCCATGGAAGACAGACAGAAGGAGGGAGGGTGAAAGAGGGAGGGGAAATGAGGGAGGAAAAAGGATAACGGGGGGGGGAAGGGATGAAAGAAGGAGGGGGAAAGGTGGGAGGGAAAAAGGATGAAAGGAGGAAAGGGGGAGGGGAAAGGGAAAGGGATGAAAGGGGGATGTTCCTAGGCCTTCCTCACCTACCTGTCAGATTATAAAGTGAAATATCTTCTCCAGGGAGTAAGAAGAGATGATTGTAAAAAAATACACGAGATTTCTAGTCCTCACACACACACAAACCTACAACACATACGCGCTAAAACACACATCCATATACACTCGTCCCATACTGCAAATAAAAAATAAACATACAAACTCACAAATACACAAACAAAAACAAACACAGACACAGTTCCAGACAAAAACAACAAACAATGGGAAATAAAAATATAAATAAAAAACACGGAGGTGGGGTGGGGTAGGGTAGGGGAGGGGTTGGGTTGGGGTTGGGTTGGGTTGGGGTAGGGTAGGGGTAAGGTAGGGGTAGGGAGTAAGATAAGAGATCCCAGAAGGTGGGGTGGCCCTGATCTATCTCCAGGAGGTACAGGAGGAGACACTTCCCAGCCCCTGAAGGTACACACACACACACACACACACACACACACACACACACACACACACACACACACACACACACACACACACACACACACACACACACACACACCTCTTGGGCCTCCTCAGGGAAGCATTCCGGAATTCCAAAAGGTCGATGGCTGCCGAATTTTCCCAGCTAGAGGTGGAGAGTATTTCTGGAACCTGGACCCCCCCTCCCCCCCTCCCTCCCTCCCTCCTCCACCAGTCATATAAAGAGTGATGTAAACAATGTAAACACTAATATAAACAGTAAATAAAAACTCGTATAAACAGTACAATAAACAATAATAAAGAAAATAAACAAATAGTAAGATAAACAATAATAAAAACAGTATTATAAACAAATAAATACAGACACATAAACAAATAAAAAATACAAGTAACAAATAAAGAAAAATATTACATGACAAACAAAACAAGAATAAAAATTAATAACCAAGTAAATAAATCAATCAATCAATATACAGACAGACAGACAAACACACATACATACATACATACATACATACATACATACATACATACATACATACATACAGACAGACAAACAGACAGACAGACAGACAGACACAGCCACTAAACGTTTTCCGATTAACGTTTACAAAATCCTCATAAGAGACGAGAGATGAAGACGACTTGTGAGTGTATTAGGTGGGTGGTGAGGTGGGTGGGTGGGTGAGGTGGGTGGGTGAGGTGGGTGGGGTGGGTGAGGTGGTGGGTGAGGTGGGTGGGTGGTGAGGTGGGTGGGGTAGGTGGGTGGCGAGGTGGGGTGGGAGGGTGGGGTTTGTGGGTGAGGGTGGGTCGGTGGGTGAGGTGGGTGGGTGGGTGAGGGTAGGTGGGTGGGTGGGTGAGGGTAGGTGGGTGGGTGGGTAGGTGGGTGGGTGAGGGTAGGTGGGTGAGGGTAGGTGGGTGAAGGTGGGGAAATGTGCCAGCTATCCAAGCAATAATAATAATAATAATAATAATAGCAACAATTAATAACAAAAACAACAAAAACAATGGTAATCCTTCCCTCAGAATGCACCCAAAATCTGGCACGTCTCTCCAGATTCTTAGAAAATAATCGGGTTTCCTCGGTGATAAAATCCAGCAGGTGCAGATTCAAACCCCAAGAGAGGGAAATCCTTTAACTAAACCAGATTTCTCAAGTGGGGAAAATCCGCAAATAATCCTGAGTTTTTGGATCAAGTAAATAATGAAAACTTCAAAACATTATTCCAGATTTACAGGGCGATAAATCTTTAAGCAGATTTCTTGGAGAGGAGATTACTACACAAGAACAACCAGATTTCAAAAGAAAATCCTGTACAATAAAACCAGATTTCGGGAAGAAGAAAAAATCCAATACAGATACGCCATTGTTCCAGGAAGAGGAAATCTTGAAATGGGAATTCCAAGGAGGTAAATCCTACCAGATAAATCCGATTTCCAGAGGCGCAAATCCTGGAGGATGAGGCAGATTTCTAGGATGGATCACACGTCTCGATGCTTATCTGTGAATACCAACCGCTACAATTTACTTCCTTCCCTGGCGAGCACCTCCACCTCCCTCCTTCCCTGGCGAGCACCTCCACCTCCCTCCTTCCCTGGCGAGCGCCTCCACCTCCCTCCTTCCCTGGCGAGCACCTCCACCTCCCTCCTTCCCTGGCGAGCGCCTCCACCTCCCTCCTTCCCTGGCGAGCGCCTCCACCTCCCTCCTTCCCTGGCGAGCGCCTCCACCTCCCTCCTTCCCTGGCGAGCGCCTCCACCTCCCTCCTTCCCTGGCGAGCGCCTCCACCTCCCTCCCCCAGTTCTGAAAATTTCACAAGGGCTTTCTCTTCTTCCCGTCTTCCTCTCCTCCCGTCTTTTTCCTCCCTCTCCTACACCTCCCGCTTTCTTCTGTCCTTTTATGTTCTATTCCGTCTTCTCTTTTTTCCCCCTTTCTCCCTTCTCGCTCTTCCACCTCCTCTTTTCCTCTCCTCCATCCTTCTCTATAATCTCACCTCCTCCTCCTCCTCATCGTCTTCCTCTTCTCCTAACTCTTCCTTCTTTTTTTTTACACCTCCTACCTTCCCTACTCCTTCTTTCTCCTCCCAGCCTCCTCCTCCTCTTCCTCTCCCCACCTCACACCTCCCTCCCTCACCCCCACCCCACCTCCTCCACCGGTGAGTCACTAACACTACACGTTCAATGCCAACTTGATTGAGAGAGGGGCGACGGTTAGTGCACAGGCTGATATATATACATACATACATACATACATACATACACACACACACACTTACACAGCCATAAGTATATAGGCTGCTAATACATACATACAACAATGTGTGTAGGTGTACCCAGGTGTGCAAAAATAATATATGAATCACACACAAACTTACGACAAACCCAGCTCACGAGTAACCCAGCTCGCGACTAACCCAGCTCACGCCTAACCCAGCTCGCGACTAACCCAGCTCGCGACTAACCCAGCTCACTAATCCAGCTCACGACTTACCCGGCTCACGAGTAACCCGGCTCACGACTAACCCGGCTCACGACTAACCCGGTTCACGACTAACCCGGCTCACGCCTAACCCAGCTCACGAGTAACCCGGCTCACGCCTAACCCAGCTCACGAGTAACCCGGCTCACGCCTAACCCGGCTCACGCCTAACCCGGCTCACGACTAACCCAGCCCACGACTAACCCAGCTCACGACTAACCCAGCTCACGAATAACCCAACTCACGATTAACCCAACTCACGACTAACCCAGCTCACGACTAACCCAGCTCACGACTAACCCAGCTCACGACAACGAGACCCAACGATTAAATTATTATCAGCGCGCGATCATCCTCTCAGGGCGCCACCGATCAGCTGATGAGAGATGCTGATGCCGCAGATGCCACATGTATGATAATTTCTCAACTTCCCGCCAAAACCCAGACAGTCGTAATGTTGTTGTTGTCTGTTGTTGTTTGTTTGTTGTTGTTGTTGTTTACCCGATTACTGACGGTGCTATGGAAGGTGATATTCAACTTAACCATAGTTTTAACCAGAACAGAGCCACAATATCACCGGCGCAGTAACCACCACCACAGTAACCACTACCACAGTAACCACCACCACATAACCACCACCACAGCAATAACACAGCATGAGAACCACAATCGGCACCTATACTTACCACATATCCACACGTCAGTCATCACCACCACACACTATCACCACACATTATTTACCACAGTACCACACACACTACCACACATTACTTACCACACAACCACCACACCCACACACCACCACACCCACACACTACCACATACCACCACACACTACTTACCACACAACCACCACACCCACACACCACCACACCCACACACTACCACATACCACCACACACTACTTACCACACAACCACCACACCCACACACTACCACATACCACCACACACTACTTACCATACAACCACCACACACTACCACAGCAGACCCGCCACCACACTGCTTCAAGATCTTACCTGAGGGAGAGAGGAGAAAATAAAGATGAATAACAGGTAAATAAAGACAAAATAATGAGTAAACTGAATTGAATAATTGAAACAGGACGAGAATACACGCCTCCGAGGAGCTGCCGGGTCCTATGTTATTTATTGTGGTTATTTATG